>NC_056727.1:96365252-96665252 GCF_019279795.1 Protopterus annectens | reverse complement strand
ACAAGGACAAAATGATTGACTTCAACAATTGGCTAAGCTTCTGGTGCCATTCTAAAGGGATCCGGTATCTGTCTGCCTGGGATGACATGGTCGACAGACCACGATGCTTTGCCAGAGATGGCCTGCACCTGTCACCCCTGGGATTCCGGATACTGGCTTTGGTTCTTGTCGCTCCTAGAGTGCCTTTTTTAGGCAAGGTTCAAATGACAAATTCATCACCGTAACAGGAAGAGGCAAGCAAAAACTGAGGGTGATGCTACTCAATGCTAGAAGTCTAAATCTCAAAATGCACTCATTCGAGGCACTCCTTAAAATGGAGAACATCGATATCTGTGCAGTGACTGAGACCTGGTTCAAGGCCTCAGAGAGCACTCCTGCACTACCAGGCTATAACTCATACCACACTTTTCGGCCATGTAACCTGGACCGGAACACCAAAGGCGGAGGTGTGTCCATATTCATTAAGGATATCCACACCTCCAGGCTAGTTGCTCAGCATAATGCAGCCGAGGTTATCCAAGTGCAACTAACTCTGGGCAAAACTGCAGTCCAAATTGTAGCTTGCTACAGATCACCCACCATGCCCCAGGATTCCCACTCCTCTTTTCTTGATGTACTGGAAAATATTAGGGTTCAGCCAAACACCCTAATAATGGGCGATTTCAACTAACCCACCATTAACTGGGAAAACTACTCATGTACCAACTCCTTCACTCAACGCTTTCTGGAATTCATAAACTCCAATGCCCTTGATCAACTTATCCACACACCCCCACCAGGGGCAACAATATCCTAGATCTAGTCATTACCAATATGAGTGACCGGTGTTCCACACCTGAAGTCAGTGCCTCATTGGTCCGATCCTACCATAAGCTAATTACCCTAGATATCTACATCTTGCCTCCACCCCCCACCCACCCCCCCAAAAAAAATTTCTCCAAAGCCAACTTCATGCTTCTTAAGACAGAAGTGGTGAACTTCATGACACCCATGCAGATGGACAATACAGTTACGACTACTGAATCCTACACAATTGCACTTTATAAGCACTTACATGAGTGCATGGATCGTGCTATCCCAAACAGAACCAAGATGCTATCCTTCAAAAAAAGAAGCCAATCTGGTGGTCCCCTGCTATAAACAAACTGTACAACAGAAGGAAGAAACTCTTGCAAAAGAGAGTAAAATCCCATGAGTGGAGGAGCTCCCTGGTCAGCCTCAGTAAGAAGCTGCAATCCCTGATAAAATACTCCAAACTATTTACGAAAACAAAATCGCCACTGATTCTAAAGACAACCACAAAGCATTCTATAGCTATGTCAAGAATCTCAGTAGCAACACTCAGATCTGCTCTGTGTTACAGCACAATGGCACTAAATATACAGACCTAACTGATATTGCCAACATCCTGGCAGATAGGTTCAGTGCTAACTTTACCCCCCTCTCACCCCCTAAAGAGCCCATATCTATACTGGAAGAATGCAAAGTTCATGTAATCACGGCTGCACAGGTAAAAACCACACTCTCCAAAGCCAAAAACACAGCATCCATGGGACCAGACAACATCCCAGGCTGCGTTCTACACGAACTACAGAACAAACTGGCACCCCACCCAAGTACCATGTTCAATCATAGCCTCAACTCAGGCTTTGTGCCTGCTGAATGGCACACAGCAACGGTTATCCCACTCAAGGGGGGAGCCACCACGGACCCTGGGAACTACCACCTCATTAGCCTGACGAGCGGACCCCGGGAACTACCACCCCATTAGCCTGACGAGCCTGGTCTGCAAGGCCATGGAACGTATCATCATGGAACTTATAAACAAAGACATTGGTAATCTCCAAACTGGACCCCACCCAGTTCAGGTTTGTAAAAGGCAGATCATGTCTCCTAAACCTGATAGACTTCTTTGAAGCAGTCACCAAAGCCGTAGACAAGGGTAAGATGGTTCACACAGCCTATCTAGATCTTGCCAAGGCTTTCGACACCATCCCCCACTCTGGAATTATAGATAAACTCACTAAACTAGGTATAAATCCCTATGTCACAAGATGGGTTGCCAACTGGCTCACTGACAGAACCCACACTGTTAGCAGACTCCAAATCCGACTTCAGACCAGTGACAAGTGGAGTACCACAGAGTTCAGTCCTGGGTCCTCTCCTGTTTGGTATCTACTTCTCTGAAGTACAGGCTAACACAGAAGGTCTTTGGCTAATGAAGTTCGCAGATGACTGCAAACTAGGAGCCATAATCGAAACTCCTAACGATGTGGACATCCTACAAAAGGGCCTCACTGAGACAGATGCCTGGTGTCAAAGCCATGGCCTCAAGCTCAATGCTAAAAAGTGCATTGTCATCCCCTTTGGAAAAAGTCTGTACCCATGAACTACAACATAGGCGGTAGTATACTTAACACCGAAAGTGTGATAAGAGACCTTGGGACACAGGTGGACAGTAGTCTCTCCTTTGATAGTCACATCGCCACAGTAGTCAGGAAAGAAATCCTTCTACATGGCACACCTCATCACAAAAGGTTTCTCATCCAGAAAAAAAGAGGTCATTGTTCCCCTCTACTCATCACTCATTAGACCCATTATAGAGTACAACACCCCTTTTGGTATGTACCTCACAAGACATCTACAACAACTGGAAAGACCGCAGAAATACCTCACAAAGAGGATTACCGGCCTCAAACAGATGCCCTACGCAGACCGTCTCAAAACCTCCAGCTTTACTCCGTCGCATATCACCTACTCAGAGGTGATCTCTGCCTAATATACAAAGCTGTGTCAAACGCAGAGCTGTTGAACATGCTCCGCTTAAAGAAATCCCAATCCCTCTGAGCTACATGCTCTAGGGACCTAAACCTTGTCACCACAATAAACAGAACATGCGGGAGGGATAGATTCCTGTCCCAGAGACTTCCCATACTCTGGAATAAACTACCTATCTATATCAAACAAAGCTCCTCATTAGCACTCTTCAAGAAAAATCTTGATGATTGGATGGGAAATAGGAAATTCACCCCGGGGATCAACTCTGTGGCTCTGCTCGACAGTGGCACAGGAAAATAATTTTCTTGGGTGGCAAAAGCCAGGTTACCTTTTTGGCTGGGCTTGTATAGGCCCCAGGGCCAATAGCCTAGTACCTACCTATGAACCAGTCTTCCAACATAAAAGATCTGCCAAAAAGCAAATTGAAGGTCATGCTGCTTAACGCTAGGAGCCTTAACCTAAAAATGCACTCACTGGAGGCTCTCCTCACACTGGAAGATGCCGGTCTGTGCGGCCACGGAAACTTAGTTCAGGGCTGTGGAGAGTACCCCTGCCTTACCAGGCTATATCTCATTCCACACTTTCCAACCCCAAAAAGAAGTTGAAAAGACTAAGGGTGGTGGAGTCTCTATATTCATTAAGGACAGCCACACCTCCAGACTGGTTTGCCAGCATGACACCGTGGAATTACTCCAGGTGCAACTGACAGTTGGCAAGACACCCATCCAAGTTATAGCTAGCTATAGACCCCCCTGTATGACTCATGTCACCCACTCCTTCTACCTGGACCTACTTGACTCCATCAAGGTACCCCCTAACATCCTGATCCTTGGTGACTTCAACTACCCCACCATAGACAGGTGAACTATTACTGGGCTAATGCACTCACCCAGCAATTCCTTGACTTAATCAGTTCTAATGCACTAGACCAGCTCGTCTCATCTCCCACACGGGGAGATACCATTCTGGATTTGGTTCTCACCAACATGGATGACCGTTTCACCACTCCCATAGTATGTTTTTCCCTGGTGAGATCAGATCATCTGTCTGTCTCATTCAAAGTTTCTATCCCACCCAACCCCCCTCCCTCCCCCAGCCTTAACCAGGTTGATAAACTTGTCAAAAGCTGACTGTAACCTCCTAAGGCATCAGTAGCGTCACACCACTGCCCTCCTCAGAGGATGCAGACAACTATGCTAAACAGTATGCCACTGCAGTATATAAGTACGTGTACAACTGCATGGACTCAGCCACACACGACAGAACTAAAATCTGTTCCTCAAGGAAACACAAACCTGTCTGGTGGACATCCTGTATCAACAGGCTTTGCAACAAAAGGAAGAAACTGTTGTCCAAGGGTAAAAAGGAACAAATTCCAAATTGGAAAAATTCCCTCCTCAGCCACAACAAGCAAATTAGATCACTAGTGAAAACCTCCAAAGCCAATTATGAATTGAAACTAGCCTCTGAAACAAAGGGAAACCACAAAGCCTTCTTCACCTACATCAAGAAACTCCATGCAAACCCCAGGCTTGTTCCGGATTAGTACTTAACGGTACCACTTACACTGATCCTGTTGACTTAGCCAACCTGCTTGCTGGTAGTTTCAGTGCAAACATTACCCCCTTGCCCCCCCAAAGGTCCATTCAACATCCCCAATACTTGTCCCGCACCTCACATCTCTGTAGATCAAGTGTTAAAGGCCCTATCCAAGGCAAAGAACACAGCTTTCATGGGACCTGATAGTACCCAGGGTGTCACCATCTCCAGCAAGAACTAGCTTCACCATTGCGTCCCTCATTCAAACACAGCCTGATTATAGGCTTCATTCCAGCAGAGTGGAGAACTGCCATTGTCATCCACTTGCACAAAGGTGGTGCCACTACTGACCTGGGAAACTATTGCCCCATTAGCTTGACAAGTCTGATCTGTAAAGCCATGGAGCGTATTATTATGGAGCTCATAAACAAGGACATAGGCAGTCTCCAAGCACTTGACCCCACCCAATTCGGATTTGTCAGGGGCAGATCTTGCCTGTTGAGCCTGGTTGACTTCTTTGAGACTGTCATCAAGGCTCTGGATGAGGGAAAGTAGGTACATACAGCTTACCTTGACTTGGCCAAGGTATTTGACACAATCCCCCACTCGGCTATCATCGAAAAGCCAACTCAGCTTGGTGTAAATCCCTATCTCATCAGGTGTGTGGCCAACTGGCTCACTTATAGGACCCATAAGGTCAAAATAGGCACCACCACCTCCAGCAGCAGACTTGTCACTAGTGGTATTCCCCAGGGATCTGTCCTGGGACCTCTACTGTTTGGCATCAACTTCTCAGTGGTCCAGGCAAAAGCAAAGGGCATATGGCTGAACACATTTGCAGATGACTGTAAGTTGGGTGCTGTCATTGACTCCCCAAATGATAACATATTGCAGCAGGGTCTCACAGCAATTAATGACTGGTGAAAAAGTAATGGCCTTAAGTTAAATGCAAAAAATGTATTATACCTTTCGGCAAAAACATGGTTTCTACTGATTACCACATCAATGGCAACCCCCTAAGCACACAACCTGTGGTGAGAGACCTGGGTACTCAGTTTGACAACAATCTCACATTTGACCATCATGTGGTCAAAAATGCCTTTTGATTGGTTCATCTCATAAGTAAAGGGACTGCATCCAGAAAAAAAGGAGATTATTACCTCTGTGTACTCCACCCCCATTAGGCCTATAATTGAGTATAACTGCCCGTTTGGTATGTACATCTCCAAACACCTGTACCAACTGGAAATGCCACAGAAGTACCTCACAAGGAGAATGCATGGCCTCCAGCACCTGTCCTATGTGGACAGGCTCAAATCACTATCACTCTCCTTGGTATCGTACAAATTGCTCAGAGGTGATCTGTGTCTCACTTACAAGGCAATATCAGACCCTGCCCTACTAGAGATGCTCCATATCTCCAAGTCCAACTCTTCTTGAAAGGCCTGAATCAAATGTGCGACATCAACAAAACCTGCTGGAGAAACAGATTTGTCTCTCAGAGGCTGCCCCATCTCTGGAATAGACTTCCCATAGATGTCGAACAGATTACCTCGCTGACCCTCTTCAGCCACAACCTTAATGAGTGGATGGGAAACCACAAATTTGTCCCAGGAGTTCCACCTTTGTCCCTCATTGACATGAGTGACAGGTGTTGACTGAGGTTTTTTTTTTGGGGGGGGGGGTAGACTCTTGGCTAGGCTTGTAAGAGCCCCAGGGCCATTAGCATAGTAACCTCTTATGATTCTGTGAAAATAATTGACTGACTTTTGCCCTTCCAGTACTCTGGTAACTAAGCATTCCCCCCATTGTGGCTATGATGCCATGGAAGCATCTTGTAGACCAGCTACTACTGGATCAGTTATTATGAGGCATACATGGCTCCAAAAATAAACTCTTCCGAAACATGTCAAGTCTTGCCTGTTAGATGCCCTCATGACAAGGAGGATTTATTCAGGCCCAAGGCAGAAGTCCCTAAAAAGATGGAGGATAAGGCTAAGTCAATGTAGACAGTAAAAGATTTCCTCCGGGTACAACCACCCAGGTTCAGCAGAAATTTTCCAGCCGAACACTGGTCCTTCCCCAACCAGCCTAGGAGTAGGCAGAGGAAACCTCAAAGGGATAGGCCACTCAAGACAGAGGCAACAGTCACAAAGGGGCAGATGGTCGGGGCACCTAGGCAAAAGAGTTCTAGATTCCAAGCCACGTTCAGAGAGCAACTATGACTCAACCTCCCCTCCCCTACTCCCCAAAGCTAGGAGGAAGGCTGTCTGTTTTCAAACATATCTAAATCCTATCACTTCAGACAGATGGGTTCTAGACATAATTGCAAATGGCTACAGACTCACTTTCAAAGTGCATTTGAAATATTCAGGTTATACAGATCTCCCCCAAAATCAAAGAACAGAGGCCTTGGCTCAAATCTAGATACTGTGTTCGCAAGGAGCAGTAGAACCAGTTCCCACTGCCCAGCAAGGAAAATGATTCTATTCCAGGCTCTTCCTAGTCCCCGGAAAGGAAGGCTCATGGTGCCCCATCTTGGATCTGTCCAAAGTCAATAATTCCTCTTGGTGTTAATGTTCAAAATGTTAACCCTCCAAAAACTCCTGCTAATGATATCCCCCATCTCTTCATGTTCTCTCAAGATCTAAAAGATGTCTATCTGCACATCCCTATTCAGGAGTCACACAGATGATTTATTCACTTCAGGGCAGGATCCAGTCGCTATCAGTTTTCTGCACTGCCCTTTGGCTTATCTACAGCATCAAGAGTGTTCACAAAGTGCCTAGCACCAGTAGTAGGCTTCTGCAGGACCAGGGGGATGCAAATCTATCCTTACCTAGATGATTACCTCATACAGGCCAAGCTTCTCAAGGACCTCAGATTCACTTAGGACCTCTTTTCCTTTCTAGGTTTCCAGTGAACCTTTAGAAATCCCACATTTCACCAACAAAAAAAAGATTGCCTTCCTGGGGGCACGTCTGGACTCCTCTCTCCAAAAACATTACTTCCTCCAGAAAAAGTCTCTTTCTTGACAAATTTCTTCCAAAGGATCCAACTGAGAAGTTGCAATCTCAGCAAGGAAATTTCTCCACGCCCTATGATACATGGCCTCATGCATCCTCATGGTTCCACTTGTCAGACTACACATGAGAAAGCTGCAGTGGTACCTGAAGAATGTCTGATGCCAGAGCTCACAGTCCCTACAGACCAAGATTCCCCCTGATCCCCTGCCTCAAAACAGAGTTTGCATAGTGGACGTAAGCTTGCTCCCAGAACTAGGACCTCCCCTTCAAAATCTCCCTTCAGCCTCAGACCCTAACTACAGATGCCTCAAAGACAGCATGGGGGAGCTCACTTCCAGAACCCCCAAACCCAGGGGAAGTGGGATTCCGAATCCAGGGACAGACATGCAAACTGGAAGGAATTCATGGCGGTATTAAAGGGGCTATTAGCCTTCAAGGAAAAATGGAATCCAGGTGTCCTGTTGATCAAGACGGATAATACCACAGTTATGTGGAACATAGACAGGGGAGGGGCACATTGTGCCATCGAGCTATGCAAATCTGGGAAACAGTTTAGTCTATGTGTTTGCACCTGATAGCACATTACCTTCCAGGAGTCCAAATGCTGTGGCAGATGACCTCAGCAGAAACCTGATGGACCCTCTTGAGTGGCATCTGCACCCAAAAATCTTCCAGTCCATTATCCAAACATGGGAAATTCCACAGCTGGACATCTTTGCATCCAAAGAGAATGCACGCCTGCACAAATTCTGTGCCAGGAGCAAACAGGAGGCAGTTTGGTAAACAAGATGCCTTCTTCCCCTGGACAAAGATTTTTATTTATGCATTTCCCCCTGTGATGCCCCTGCACTGGCCCAGTAATCAAGGAGCCACAATCCTCACCACTAGCACCAGTGAGAGACGTGCACATTGAGAGGATGACAAGTACAATTTCCCTTAAGAGCACACACACATCACAGTCAGTCTGGGGCTTGTTTCTCCCTCTTTCTCCAGATCCCCAGTAAGACTCCCCATTGGCACAGCTATAGAGTTGAGTCCTTAGCCAGGGTTCCAAGCCAAATCCTCTCAGCACTCCCTCTGTCCAACCTCTGCTTCATGTCCCTGCCCAAGTAGCTGACACACACACACACACACACACACACACACACACACACACACACACACACACACACACACTCTTTGAGATTTGGTTTGTATGCAAACACACACCTGGGAAAGGCTGGCACAGGTTTACTAGCTATGCCCCCTTCTGCCCAGATCATAAGGTAGTTATTACTGCCACCAGAACCCCTTATCAGCTACATAAGGTAGTTATTACTGCCACCAGAACCCCTTATCAGCTACTTTAAGGCCCTTCCCAAAAGGTGTCCAGTCTTACTGTGTAATATTACTATTATCCAAATGGTATGTGTGAACAAGACTTGCAAGGCTATTGGAGTGGCCTATACAGTGTCACCAAATACATATGCAGGTACTCTCAGAGCTTAAATATCTCTAAACAAACCAGCCACAATTAAAGGGTTTACATATATTTAATAAATAATAAAAGAACAAGACAATATTCAAACAATACAGTAAATACCAAGTTCAGAATCTCAGGAAATATTTTAATACAACATTGCAGAACAGTCAAATAAATACAGAAAACATGTAAACTAATCTTCATTATATTCCTATCTATATCTAAAAGAGATTACTGTACCCTGGTTACTTACTATTAACACGGCAAGTACTGATGAGACGATATTTCCAGGTACAAAGACAAATAAAAAATGCACAGTCTCACTCTCTGAGATAGTTCTTAAATTAATAATGCACATTACTGCTGGGTTAGGTGGGATGACATCACTCTTTGTCACCTGCCTTGAGTTCCCAGGCTAACAGAAACTTAGAATTTAGCACCTCTGTGTCAGAGGTACATATCTCTCAAAAGTATGCCTAGAACTGGAAGTCGTAAAACAGTTAAATACTTTTACATTTGAACCCTAGTAATTATTTCTGTTTCAAGACAACAGGAAAAACTCTAACTCTAAACATTGTGTCTGCTCTGAGCTGAAACAGAGATAACAGAATCGTAAAATAATTTCCAGTTATATTCTTGAGGTTTTATAAGTTAACTCTGTATGTTCCAACTTTACCATTAAAACACACATCTGTGCAGGTATATATTCTATACACATTTCTTCTCTTTTCTAACAGGGTACACTGTGGTTACATTCTTGAAGCTCAGTACATAACATGCAGTTCACCATATACTTCTGCACCAGTAGCTTAATATACACATAACGTATAGTTCTCTTACATTTGTAAGACAAGCCTATGGATCATATTAATATTCACACATTACATATGATTATTTACAAAATTCCAGATAGCTGGACTGGCAGTGTCACATTTCTATATAAATCATATTAATATTTTCAAGTGACATAATTATTTACAAAATTCCAGCTATCTGGGCTGGCAGCATTTTGGTTTGTCATCCCCCCCCCAACAAGAAGTCAAGCTAGTTTTTCAAGTGACTTTTCAGAAACGTTGCTTGAGAGGGATGAGCCTATCTGGGAATACCTTACCCCATTCTCTGTCTTGAGATTCCAGCTGCCTTAGCATTGCTGACCCCAGTACCATGCTGCACTGTCCCATCACATTCCTGCAACCCTAGGCTCCACTATAGTAATCTGGGATTTTCCTGGCTGGCTCACTGCAGCCATAGATCCCCCTCAGACTCCTACTGCATTCCACTGAAAATACTTAGCACAAGAGCCTCCCTATCATAGCAAGGTTTCATCATGTTAGGCATGGTACAGTTTGTGCCCCCTGCCCTCTGCCTACCAGTTCTACCATGTAGTTAACATCACTGACCTTCCTTACCACTTTGTAGGGTCCATCCCAGGCTGCCTGCAGCTTGCTCTATCTGACAGGAATGAGAACCATTAGCTGCTGCCCTACAGCATACTTTGTAGCTCAAGCATTCTTGTCATTCCAGACCTTTTTCTGCTTTTGGGCTTCTGCCAGGTTCTCCTGGGCCAAGCCCATGAGTTCCCAGAGCCTTGTCTTGAGGTTTAGGACATATTCCACAACAGACTCCTCCTGAGATTCGCACTCACCCTCCCACTCGTCTTGATTGAAATCTAGAGGTCCCATCACCCTATGCCCATACAGCAACTCAAAGGGTGAAAAAACTGTGGATTCCTGTGGGACCTCTCTGTAAGCAAACAGATGGGGCAAATATTTGTCCCACTCCCTCTTAAACTGGTCTGCAGATGCCTGTAGCATCATCTTGAGTGTAGAGTTTAACCTCTCAACAAGACCATTAGTCTGGGGATGGTAGGGGGTGGTCTTTAGGTGCTTCACCCCACAGTACTTCCACAGACAAGCCAGCAAGTCTGACATGAAATTGGCATCTCTGTCAGTCAGTATTTATTTTGAGAAACCTGCCCTGCTGAAAATCTCTAACAAAGCATTTGCCATCTTTTCTGCCTCCATGGAGGACAGAGCCACTGCCTCAGGGTATCTGGTATCATAATCTACTTACCACTAGGATATAGTTTTTCCCTGTGGAACTCAGAGGCCCCACAATATCCAGTGCTACCCTCTGAAATAGTTCCTGAATCACAGGCAAAGGCATCAAAGGAGCTTTCACCTGATCTCCTGCCTTGCCTACCTTTTGGTACTGCTCAGAGGTCCTGCAGTACCTTGTTATATCTCTGGAAATCCCAGACCAATAGAAGATGTTCTTCGTGTTTCACTGTTGCAGTCATTACATTTGGGTTATCTGCTTGCAGGCAGCCCTCAGCCGGACTGATTATCAAAGTCTTGGGTCCTGCGTCGGTTGCTGTCTCTTCTTCCATGACGTCAGGTAGTCAGGGGTATAAAGCTTGCAGCCGACACCATTACATCAGTCTGTCTTGCCGTGCAGTGCCCGAAGCAGAAGCAGTTCGCAAGTGCTGGTCGGCCAACTCTTGAAATTTTCATTTTCGAGTTTCAGAACCGAAGTCTTCAAAAAAGCTAAGTACCCCATTGGGGATCCTTTTTCTTGCTCTAAACCGATGTCAGTAAAAGTTAACAATTGTATTTCTTGTGGAAAGCAAATACCTCATAAAGATTTTCATCCGTACTGCATTCCTTGCTTAGGCCCAGACGACGATGACCCTCACTGTCAGTTTTGTGCCTTATTCATTCCTCGTACTATTCGTCATCGGTTCATTTTCGCATCTAACTATTTCGGTACTCTGTTCAATTATCCAGAAATCCCGACATCCCAAAAAAACACAAAGATAAAGACAGAGACAGACCGCATAGGTCCAAAGCTGCCGATGACACTTCCGTTAAGCTAGTCGCCAGTTTGCCGGTAGTCAGTGAGGTGCTTTCGCAGCCCCTGATACCCACTACTTTAGATTTGCAGGTCTCTACTGAGACCTATTTGGAGTCTGGTATGCCGCGAGATGCTTCTTCGACTATGGAACCTGCGGATGTCTCTACCTTGGATGGGTCCGGAGCCACTGTGCAGGCACCGGCTTCTGAGGGTGTATTCAGGCCTACTGACTTGCATATCAAACCAACGCCATCTTCTTCTTCAAGGCATAATACTCAATCCACACCTAGAAAACTGATGTCCAAACCACATGGTCAGGCCCATATGCCTAAAAAATAGATGAGAATGGCTGAAGACCTTATTACTCTAATTAGGGGAAGTCACCCTTCTCCCTCTAAGAGACATAAAACTGATTTTCCTTCTGATTCTTCTGATCAGGATTCTGAATTTTCTGTTTCTTCTGATGACCAGGATTTGCCCTTATCTTCCTATGAGGATTCTGATGCAGAGGACTCAATTCCCTCTGCTTCCCTTCCAGAAGATTTTTCTTTTGGTGAAACTTTGCACACTCTTAGGGAGCATTTCCTCTGGGAAAGCCAGGGTTACTCTGACTCCAAAAAGAGGCTTAGAGAATTTTTACTCCTGCCCCAACACAGGCCTTTAGCTATCCCTCCTGTACTGGACATTGTAGATGATACCTTCTTGGAATCTAGCCTGGCCCCAGACACCTTACCTCCGGCTCCGAAGAAACCTGACCGGTATTACAGAGTACCTGATTCTCACAAGTTCCTCTTTAAGAATTCTACTGTGGACACAGAGACCATTTCACAGGGACCCAAAGGCATTAAGGCTACTACTGCCAAAAATCCTACCCCTCTGACAGAGATTCCAGTGCCCTGGACAGATGGGATAAGAAGGTATACACTTCTGCTACTTTGGCCATTAGGGCCTTAAACTGCCAGTTTCATATGTTAAAGTACCAGCAGCATATTATTGGATTACTTAAACAGAAATTGATGTTGATTCCTGACTGTGCTGAAAATAAAGAATTACAGGATTTAATGCATTCTGCTGAACAAGTTGGTAAACATACTTTGCAATGTGGTTTTGACTCCTTAGAGGCATCTTGTAGGGCTGCTGTTACTGGGTCTGTTCTTAGAAGACTTGCTTGGCTTAAGGAGCAAACTCTGCCAGATCATGTTAAAGCCAAATTACTGGATGCTCCCTTAAACCAAGACCGCCTGTATGGCAACAAAGCAGAAGAAGTTCTTAAAAAGATGGAGGAAAAAGCTAAATCTATACAAACTGTTAAATATTTCCTGCAAGTACAGTCTCCCAGATTTAGTAGGCATTGACCTTCTAAGAATTGGTCCTTTCCTGTCTCTTCCAGGCCTTCTCAGTCCAAATCCAGGAACAGCAGGCCACCTAGGCCTCAGTCTCAAGGTTCTCTCAGGCCTAAGCAGTGGGGTGCTCCCACTCCCAAAGCTGAAAGTGGTAAGACAGCCCCCCTATGGGGTGTCACAATGACTTAACCTTAAACCTTCCAAGCCCTGCTCAACTGACCGCACCTTTAGAGGGAACGCTTGTCCTGCATGAAAAAACTGGGAACTCATTACCCAAGACAAATGAGTTTAAATATAGTTTCCCCAGGATACAGATTCCACTTCCACAACTTACCAACCCAAAAGGTTGGCCAGACCCACTCGCAAATCAGTGGGCAGAGGCTCAACAGCAGGTTCTCTCTCTTCTAAGTATCAGGGCTATTCAACCTGTCCCAGCAGAAGAATGGGGACAAGGTTTTTACTCCAGACTTTTCCTGGTACCCAGAAAAGACAACTCCAGGCGGCCTATCCTGGAGCTATCTATCCTAAACACCTTTTTGGTAATTCCAAAATTCCAAATTCTAACTCTTCACCAGCTGCTTCCCATGCTGGGCAAAAATGCCTGGTTGGCAATACTGTATTTAAAGGAAGCTTACCTGCACATCCCAATAAGGGATTCTTGCAGAAAGTACCTACGCTTCAGAGCAGGTTACGTGCACTATCAGTTCTCTGCACTGCCCTTTGGCTTATCTACTGCGCCCAGGGTATTCACAAAATGCCTAGCTCCAGTTATTGCATTTTGCAGGCAAAGAAATATTCAAATATACCCATACCTGGACAATTGTCTAATTCAGGCAGAAAGCCAGGGCATACTGTTAAATCATCTGGCATTTGTAAAGAAACTGCTAACCTCACTGGGATACACCATAAACAAAAATAAATCACACCTAGTACCCTGCCAACAAATTGTATTCCTGGGAGCAAGCTTGAACACAACTTCCCAGATGGCCTTCCTCACGCCAGAGAAGCAAGTTTATCTGACAGCCTACTTCAAATTACTGGCCACAAAGACCCAGTTAACTGCAAGAAAAATACTGCAAGCTCTGGGGTTCATGGCCTCTTACATTCTACTAATTCCATATGCAAGACTGCATATGAGGAAACTACAGTGGTATCTAAAAAGCCTAAGGTGTCAACATTCTCAGGACCTGGAAGCAGTGATTTTTATCATCCCTTGTATAAAGACAGAATTCCTTTGGTGGTCAGAGGCCTGCTACCTCAACAAGGGACTGCCATTCACTCTACCCCCTGCTGCCCAAACTCTAACAACAGACGCATCAGACTATGCATGGGGGGGGGGAGCACACTTGGCAGGGCAGTGCATTCAGGGCAAATGGAAGTCGAGTGAAATGCACCTGCATATCAATCAAAAAGAAATGTTAGCTGTACAGAATGCTCTGACAGCCTTCAAGGACCACTTCCTTCCAGGACAATTATTGGTAAAAACAAGACAACACCACTGTTATGTGGTACATAAACAAGCAGGGGGGAATCCACTCTTATCCCCTCTGCAGACTAGCCATGGCTCTGTGGAACACAGCCTTGAGCTACCAAGTGCACCTACAGTCTCAATTCCTGCCAGGCAAGCTAAACACACTGGTAGATGACCTAATGAGAAATCTCATAGACCCACACAAGTGGAAACTGGAACCAAAGATATTCAACATGTTGAGAAACAAATGGGGAAGCCCAAATATAGACCTGTTTGCCTCCCTTCAGAACTGCCAGTTGGACAAATTCTGCACAAGGACTCCCCACAGACAAGCTTGGAAAATGGATGCCCTGTCCTTCACCTGGGAAAACCTCTCAGTTTATTTATTTGTATTTATTTTGCATTTGTTTACTGGGAAAGTCCGACTGGACACAGGTCTATTTTCAGCGGAGGCCCAGGGAGAAAAGCTCCACATTACAATACATTACATGAGAGTAAAAAGAAGTAGAACATACATACATATGGCATATATACACATCAGGACAACATGCTGGTGATTAATAAACATACATATAGCATATATACACATAGCAGGACCTCATGCTAGTGATTAACATTTCATACAGTAGACAATCAGAGGTAATTTTTTTTTTCTTTTGCAGTTATAAGTTTTGTAAGGTAAATGTATATGGGTTTGGAAGCTTTCAGGGGAGAAACTGATTATACATAGCTGTACCCTGACAAATTCTCTTGGTATGGATTAGCCTGGTGAGTGACGTGAGCATAGCCAGTTACTTAGTGGGTTTCAGGAGTTTTCTGAATTGACTAAAGGAGGTGGTAGAAGTTATTTGGCTTGGTAGTGTGTTCCAGATTTTGGCAATGGTGTTGGCAAAGAGGGACTTACCAGCTTCGTTTTTATGTTTGATGACAGTGATGAGGTTCTGGCTACTAGATCTTAAGGGTCTAGAGGGAATGTGGGGCTGAATTAGGTGCTGAAGTGCTGGAGTTATCTCAGGAAGGTAGTAGAGTTTGTGCGCTATAGAGAGTCGATTGAGTTAGAAGTATATGAGGCAACTCAAGCCAGTTGAGCTGCTTAAGGGATAGACAGTGGTGGGACCTATATGAGGCTTCAGTAGCAAACTTGGCAATCTTGTTGTAGCAAGATTCCATTTTATTTAGATCAGTTTGGCGGGGATTGGTCAAGATGGGAGAGGCATAGAGGAGGGTGGATAGAAGATGAGTCCTTGCGATGGTTACTTTGGTGAGTTTTGTCATAAACTGTTCAAGTAGAGGAGACCAAGTTTTTTATTAACTTTCTTAATGGTTTGTGCTATGTGGATGTTGAACCTCAGGTTATTGTCTATTTCTATGCCAAGCAGTTTAGTGTGTGTGGTTGGATTGATTTGAATGTTTTCTTTGGAGCTAATGGTGAAATTATTATTTAGGGGTGGAGCTCTGCCAGGACTGAAAATAATTAGTTTGTTTTTTTCTTTGGGATTAAGAAGAAGTTTGATGTCAGTGAACCAAGTTTCTGCTAGGGTGAAGTTATTTTGGGTAAGGGTTTGCAGTTCACTAAGGGTAGGGGCAGCACATGTGAGGGTAGTGTCATCTGCATATTGTACTATTGAGGCAGTGGTAGAGGATGAAGAGATCTGATTTGTAAATATAGAGAACAGCAATGGGCCAAAGATGGATCCTTGAGGGATTCCTATGGTTACTGGTAACAGGGGGGACAATTGGTCCTACCATAGGACTGTTTGCTGACGGGCAGATAAGCAGCTGTTGAACCATGATATAGAGGAGGGACATATTTAGGGTGGATAGGGTATCAAGAAGCAGACTGTGGTTTGCCATGTCAAAGACTTTTGATAGGTCTAAGAATATGGAAGAAACAAATAGACCGTTGTTTCTGTGGTGGTTAACTATGTTGGTGAATGATAGTAGTGCTGTTGTGGTGCTATGGGAAAGTCTAAAGCCATGTTGGGATATGGAAAGTAGGTTGTTATTCTGGAGGTACTGTATTAGCTGAGTATGAACAACTCTTTCTAATATTTTGGATAAAGGTGATAGGATTGCTATTGGGCGATAGTTGGTGAGCTCTAAGGAGTTGCATTCTTTGTGCAGTGGAATTATATATGATGTTTTCCATGAGGTGTGGACTTTGCATTCTGAGAGAGTTCTGTTTATGAGAATACAGACAAGATAGGCTATAGCATCAGCTGAGATGTTCTTCGTGTTTCACTGTTGCAGTCATTACATTTGGGTTATCTGCTTGCAATAGCCCTCAGTCGGCCTGATTAACAAAGTCTTGGGTCCTGCATCGGTTGCTGTCCCTTCTTCCATGATGTCAGGTCGTCAGGGGTATAAAACATGCAGCCAACGTCCTTACATCAGTCTTTCTTGCCGTGCAGTGCTCAAAGCAGAAGCTGTTTGCAAGTGCCTGTCGGCCGACTCCTGAAATTTTCGTTTTTGAGTTTCAGAACCAAAGTCTTCAACTAAAGCTAAGTACCCCATTGGGAAAACTTTTTTTTTCTCCTTACCGATGTCAGTAAAAGTTAATAATTGCATTACTTGTGGAAAGCAAATACCTCATAAAGATTTTCATTCGTACTGTATTCCTTGCCTAGGCCCTGACCACGACGTACCTTGCTGTCGTTTGTGGTTTATTTAATCAGTGCACTGTCCATCGTCGGTATATTTTCACCTCTAAATATTTCAGTTCTCAGTTTAATTATCCAGAAATGTCGAAGGTTAGCCATCTGACAAACTGGATTCTGAAAAAATGGAAAGGTAAAGACAGAGACAGGCCGCCGAGGTCCAAAACTGCCGACCACGCTTCTCCTAAGCCAGTCGTCAGTTCGCCGGTACTCAGTGAAGTGCATTCGCGGCCCCTGATACCAGCTACTTCTGATTTGCAGGCCTCTACTGAGACCCATTCGGAGTCCGGTATGCCGCGAGATGCTTCAGCTATGGAACCTGCGGATGTCTCTACCTTGGATGGGTCCGGAGCTGTTGTGCAGGCACCGACTTCTAAGGGTGTATTCAGGCCTACGGACTTGCATATTAAACCGCCATGCCTAAAAAATGACGCCCAGGCCGCATGCTCAGGCCTCTATGCCTAAAAAACAAATGATAAGAATGGCTGAAGATCTTATAACTCTAATCAGGGGAAGCCAACCTCCCCCTTCAAAGAGACCTAGGACTGAAGTTGTTTATGAATCTTCTGACCAGGATTCTGATTTTTCTGATTCTTCTGATGATCTGGATTTGCCCTTATCTACTTATGAGGATTTTGATGCAGAGGACTCAATTCCCTCTGCTTCCCCTCCAGAGAATTTTTCTTTTGATGAAACCTTACATCCTCTAAGGGAGCATTTCCACTGGGAAAGCCAGGATTTTTCCGATTCAAAAAAGAGGCTTAGGGATTTCTTACTCCTGCCTCAGCATAGGCCTTTAGCTATTCCTCCTGTACTAGACATTGTTGATGATGCTTTTTCGGAATCTAGTTTGGCCCCTGATTCTTTGCCTTCAGCTCCCAGAAAACCTGACAGATATTACAGGGTTCTTGATTCACACAGGTTCCTTTTTACAAATCGTATTGCGGATCCAGAGACTATTTCAGAGGGACCCAAGGGCATTAAGGCTTCTACTGCTAAAAATCCTAACCCTTCTGATAGAGACTCCATGGACCTGGATAGATGGGGTAAGAAGGTTTACACTTCTGCAACCTTGGCCATTATGGCTTTAAACTGCCAGTTTCACATGTTAAAGTATCAGCAACATGTTACTGGATTGCTTAAACAGAAAATGATGTTGATTCCTGACTGTGCGGAAAATAAAGAATTACAGGATTTAATGCATCCTGCTGAACAGGTTGGAAAACATACTTTGCAATGTGGATTTGATTCATTAGAGGCCTTTTGCAGGGCCGCAGTTACTGGATCTGTGATTAGAAGGCATGCCTGGCTAAAAGAGCAAAATTTGCCTGATCATGTTAAAGCTAAACTGCTGGATGCACTTTTACAGCATGATACTCTGTTTTGTATTAAGGCACAAGAGGTTTTAAAGAAAATGGAAGACAAAGCTAAGTCCATGCAAACTGTAAAAGATTTCTTACAAGTGCAGCCACCAAGATTCAGTAGACACTGGCCTACAAAAAAATTGGTCCTTTCCTGTGTCTGACAGAGCTCCACGGGGCAAATCCACATGCCCTAAAGGTTCTAGATACCAGTCACAGAATTCTTACAGGTCAAAGCAATGGGGTGCTTCTACCTCCAAATCTGGAGGAAATAAAGCGCAACCCTACAGTAAACAGTCTCAATGACTTCCCTCTGCCATCACCACTTCCACACTCTGCCAATTCTAAACGGTTGTCCAGATCTGCCAAAAAATCAATGGGCAGAGGCACAGAAACATGTTACATCCCTCATGGATATCGGGGCTATTCAGCCAGTGCCAGAACAGGAAAAAGGACAAGGATTTTACTCTACTGTTTTTGGTACCCAGAAAAGACTAGGCCTGGCACCCAATACTGGATTTATCAATTTTGAACATGTTCCTGGACATTCCAAAATTCAAAATGCTAACTTTGCACCAGCTTCTGCTCATGCTGGGCAAGAAAGCTTGGCTAGTGACTTTAGACTTAAAAGAGGCATACCTGCATATCCCAATAAGGGAATCGTGCAGAAGAGATATCTGTTTCAAGACTGGCTTTATGCATTACCAATTCTCTGCACTGCCCTTTGGCTTAGCCACTGCACCCAGGGTCTTTACAAAGTGCCTGGCACCAGTAATTGCATTTTGCAGACAAAGAGGTATACATATCCACCCTTACTTGGATGACTGTCTCATTCAAGCAGAGAACAAGGACATTCTTCATCAACATCTGGCGTTTGTGAAAAGGCTTCTAACATGCCTAGGGTACACAATAAACGAAAAGAAATCACAACTGGTACCCTCACAAAAGATAACATTCCTGGGTGTAAGCTTGAATACAACTGCCCAGATGGCTTTCCTCACGCCAGACAAACAAAGGCAACTGACTATTTACTTCAAACAGATGGCAACAAAAACCCAGTTATCTGCAAGACAAATTCTGCAGGCTTTGGGGTTCATGGCATCCTGCATTCTACTGATTCCATATGCAAGATTGCATATGAGGAAACTACAGTGGTACCTAAAAAGTTTATGGAGTCAACATTGTCACAGTCTGGAAACAATGATTCCTCTCATTCCCTGCCTACAACAGGAGTTTGTTTGGTGGGCAGAGGCATGTCACCAAAACATGGGATAGTCCTTCACTCTACCCCCTGCCAGCCAAACCTTAACTACAGATGCATCGGACTATGCATGGGGGGCCCACATGGCGGGAAGATGCATTCAGAGCATATGGACCCCAAAACAAATGCATCTGCATATCAACCAAAAAGAGATGTTAGCAGTGCAAAATGCCCTGACAGCCTTCAAGGACTTACTTCATCCAGGACAACTACTGATAAAGATGGACAACACCACAGTTATGTGGTACATAAACAAGCAGGGGGGCACACACTCATACCCCCTTTGCAGACTAGCCATGGTATTGTAGGACACATGCTTGACTTACCAAGTACATCTTCAAGCTCAATTCCTGCCAGGAAAGCAAAATACTCTGGCAGATGACTTAAGCAGAAACCTGATTGACCCTCACGAGTGGAAATTGGATCCACAAGTCTTCAGCATGATAACAAAGAAATGGGGGGGCCCGGACATAGACCTTTTTGCCTCTCCTCGGAATTATCAACTGGATAAATTCTGCACAGTGGCTTATCACAGACAAGCATGGAAAATGGATGACCTATCCTTCAGTTGGAAAAACCTATCAGTTTACGCCTTTCCTCCTCTGCCTCTTCTTCCCAAGGTCCTATTAAAGGTCAGACAAGAAAAACCAAAAATGATAATAATTGCTGCGGACTGGCCCCGCCAACACTGGTATCCAATCCTAAGGAATATGTCTCAGTTCCCAGCTTGGAACTTGCCTCAAATACCTCACTTACTATCTCAGCAAAACAATCAGATCCTGCACAATCAGCTCCAAACATTGAACCTGACAGCATGGCTAATCATGTAGTTATTCAAACAACACCTCTCAGTAAATCTGTGATGGATGTCATTTTGGAAGCCAGGAGGCCTAGTACTAGAAAATCCTATGCTGATAAATGGAAGAGATTCTGTGCTTGGAACCAAGCACAAGGAACTGACACAGCAGAGACAAATATTCTTCAGATTTTACAATGCTTGACTGAGATGCTTGACAAGCCATCTCTGCTCATTACAACACAGAGCCACTGATCTTTTCTCACCCTTTGCTAAAATAGTATCTTAAAGGGGCCAAAAATTGAAGGCCTCCCAGAAGATCACCAATTCCTGCATGGGACCTCACTTTTGTGTTGGAAAAGCTCACCCTGCCTCCATTTGAACCAGCTGCTACTGCAGATATAAAGGTTTTGTCATGGAAAACAGCTTTGCTCCTGGCAATTACTTCAGCAAGAAGGGTTTCAGAGCTACAGGTCCTCATGGCTGCGGCGCCTTTTATCATATTTTACCCAGACAGGGTGTCCCTCAGGACCAATTCTTCCTTTATGCCTAAGGTGGTTTCCAGTGTGGCTCTTAACCAAACTATTCATCTGCCAACTTTTTATCCAAATCCGCAGAACAAGGGGGAGTGAATTCTGCATTCCTTGGACGTACACAGACAACTACGATTTTACTTGAGCAGGACTAAAGCTCTAAGAAAAACTGAGCAGCTACTGGTGGCATTTGCTGCAGGATCAGAGGGAAAGGCTATTTCAAAGCAGACCATTTCAAAGTGGATAAGCCACTGCATTCGTTTCTGCTACTTACATCATAGTAAACCGGTGCCCAAGGGCATTAGGTCTCATTCCACCAGGTCTGCAGCTACATCAGCAGCTTTTCTCATAGGGGTACCAGCCAAAGCCATTCTATAAGCTGCTACTTGGAGTTCTGTTCATACTTTTACAAAGCATTATCATTTGCCTCTCTTCTCCAAGTCCAAGGCAGGCTTTGCCACTGCAGTTCTGCAGGGCCTTATAGCAGCCCCTAATGCTGTTTAGCTCCAGCCTCCCATCCATAGCTTTGGGATTCTCTCCAAATGTAATGACTGCAACAGTGAAACATGAAGAACATAGTACAGTTGTGTACACGTACCATAAATGTAGATGTTTAAGTGTATTCACTGTTGCAGTCCAGGTTACCCGCCCACCTTCCTCCTTTTTATTCTGGAGTCTCTCTTTCTTTCACTATATTCTACAGCCTTTGTGGTGTATTTGCTTTTAGATGAAGGTAAAGTTTATGTTGTTGCATGTATATATAGTTTATATATATTTTTGCTCCCCATTTGGGGGGCACCTGGCATCTGGGGCAAGAAATACTAAGGAAAATGGCGTCGGCTGCCTGTTTTATACCTGTGACGACCTGACGTCTTGGAAGAAGAGACAGCAACCGACACAGGACCCAAGACTTTGGAATTCAGGCCGCCTGAGGGCAATCTGCCAGCAGATTACCCAGATGTAATGACTGCAGCAGTGAATACACTTGATCATCTACATTTATGGTAAATGTACACAACTGTACTTTCTGTTGATTGTGGTAATGAGGTTGAGGTCTCTGGAGCATGTGCGGAGGGATTGGGATTTCTTTAGATGTAGAAGTTCTAACAGAGCTGGGTCAGGCATGGCGTTTAGTCAAGCAGAGATCGCCTCTTAGTAGATGATGTGAGACAGAGAATAGCTGGAGATTTTTGAGTCTGTCCATGTAGGGCATGTGTTTAAGGCCTAGGATCCTCTTCATGAGGTACTTTTGTGGCCTCTCCAGCTGTTGCAGATGTCTAGTGAGGTACATGCCAAATGGGGCATTATACTGTATGACTGTCTAATAAGGGAAGAGTAGAGAGAAATGATGAACTCTTTCTTCCTGGATGCAAGACCCGTAGTAATGAGACAGTGGCAAAGTGGTGGTCGAAGGAGAGGTTGCTGTCAACCTGTGTCCCCAGATCTCTTATAACGCCTTCAGTGTTCAGTGGGCTCCCATTGATATGGTAATTAGTGGGAATTGAGATTTTCCCAAAGGGGATGACGCAGTTTTTGGCATTAAGCTTAAGGCCATGGTTTTGACACCAGTCATCAGTCATTGGTCTCAGTGAGGCCTTTCTGTAGGATGTCTGCATCACTTGGGGAGTTAATAATGGCTCCCAGCTTGCAGTCATCTGTGAATTTGGTCAGCCAGAGTCCCTCTGTGTTGGCCTGGACTTCTGAGAAGTAGATGCCAAACAAGAGAGGACCCAGGACCGAACTCTGTGGGACTCCACTTTTGACTGGTTGGCAGTCTGACTTGGAGTCCACTACTTTCACATCTAAACTAATCTTCACTATATTCCTGTCTATATCTAAAAGAGATTACTGTACCCTGGTTACTTACTATTAGCAAGGCAAGTGCTGATGACAGGATGTTTCCACGTCCAAAGACGAATATAAAATGCACAGCCTCACTCTTTAAGATAATTCTTAAATTAATAGTACACATTACTGCTGGGTTAGCTGGGATGACATCACTTTTTGTCATCTGCCTTCATTTTCCAGTCTAACAGAAACTTAGAATTTAGCACCTTTATGTCAGAGATGCATACCTCTCAGAAGTTTGCCAAGAACTAGAAGTCGTAAAAACGGTTAAACACTTTTACATTGAAACCTAGTAATTATCTGTTTCAAGACAATAGGAAAAACTCTTAACTCTAGACATTGTTTCTGCTCTGAGCTGAAACAGAGATAGCAGAATTGTAACATAATTTCCACTTATTTTCTTGAGGTTTTGCAAGTTAACTCTGTATGTTCCAACTTCTGCCATTAAAACACACATCTGCACAGGTATATAGGCTGTACACATTTCTTCTCTTTTCCAGCAGGGTGTACACTGTGGTTACATTCTTGAAGCTCAGTACATAACATACAGTTCAACACACACTCTGCACCAGTAGTTTAATATACACATAACATATAGTTCCCTTACATTTGTAAGACAAGCCTATGGATCATATTAATATTCACAAATGACATATGATTATTTACAAAATTCCACATAGCTGGACTGCCAGTGTCACATTTCTGTATAAATCGTATTAATATTTTCAAGTGACATATAATTATTTACAAAATTCCAGCTAGGTGGGCTGGCAGCATTTTGGTTTGTCACACTCCCATACCAATTCATCTTTGAATTCTGCTCAAGATAAGAGATGGAAGCCCAAGAGCAATTCTTATAGCTCCAGACTGGCCCAGACAGCATTGGTACCCCCTCCTCCTGACACTTACCAACTAGAGCCCATGGTTGCACCTTCAGAGAGTAGATCTCCTTATCTAAAATGAGGGAAACATTGTTCACCCCAATCTGCAGACCCTCAGCCTTGTAGCAATGATAATCCCACAAAAAAACGCAACAGTGTTATCTGAAGTAAATGGGTGCTAGATATCCTCAAAGAATCTAGAAGGCCCAGCATCAGGAAATCCTACTCAGCTAAGTGGAAAAGATTCTCTGTTTGGTGCAAAGATCACCACCTAGATACCAAATCGGCACATTTTCACCATCCTGGAATTCCTGAGTGGCCTCCTGAATCAGGGACTACCTCATTCCCCATTAAGATCCATACTTCTGGTATCTCTGCATACATAATCTGTCACCCTCACCTTTTCTTCCGTCCACTATTAAAGTAATTTCTTAGGAGAGTAATCCACATTAGACTACCCAGAATGAAACCTACTCCTCCTTGGGACCTTCATTTTGTGCTAGAGATTCTGCTGACGTAAAGTTTTTGACTTGGAAAACATGTGTTCTACAGGCTATCACTTCAGCCAGGAGAGTCTGAGTTGCAGGCCCTCATGGCAATGGAACCTTGCCTTTTCTTCCACAGGGAGAAGGTATCTCTCAGAACCAATCTGTCCTTTATGCCTAAAGAGGTCATGGACACCTCTTTAAATCAGGCCATTCATCTCCCTACCTTTTCCCCCAATCCACAAAACAAAGGAGAGAGAATGCTACATTCCTTGGATGTGCACAGACAGATATGTTTCTATCTGGACAAGACAAAAGCTTTGAAAGACTGATCAGCTTTTCATTACCTTTGCTTCTAGGAGAGACGGCAAGCCTGCCTCTAAGTAAACTATTTCCAAATGGATTTCCCACTGCATTTGCTTTTGTTATATCTCCCACCGCAAGTGCCGCCAGTGGGGATAAAATCTCATTACACCAGGGCAACTGCTGCTTCCACTGCCTTTCTAAAGAGTGTTACCACCAGGGACATCTGAATGGCAGCCGCCTGTTCTTCTGGGCATACCTTCACCAAGTACTACTACCTGGCATCCTTCTCCAGGTCTAGAGCAGGCTTTGCCACTGCTGTCCTGCAGGGCTTCCTCTCTTCCCCTTAGGCACCTTCCCTCCCTCCTTTCAGCTTTGGGACTGCAACAGTGAAGCTGTATTCACTGTTGCAGTCTTCTTTCCCTCCCACCTACCCCCTCAGCCTACTGTGTAGCTTGGATTCTGTTTTGTTACTCAGCCAAGGGGACCCCTCTTTGGCTCCCTTCCTATGTCAGGTTCTCCTTTGGATACCTCCTACCTAGTTAGGGCTCCTCTTAGTTGAGGGCAAAAAAACCCACACTGGTATCATGATGCAGACAGGCTATCTTTATACCCAAATGTACTGATGTCGGTCAAGGCATCCACCAGCCTGGGAGCCGGAAAGAAATTTCTCTGGTAGTCAGGCCAGGTGACAGTTTTCATGGCAGGAAATCCCAATAGTCAGGACTACAACAGTAAATGCACTCGAACATCTACATTTATGGTAAGTGTACACAACTGTACTTTTTCTGTAAATATGTCAGTGTTTTACTCCTTTTGGAAAAATCTCTTTATCACAAGGCTGTGAAATTGTGGAATGATCTCCCTACAGAGATCAATAAAGCCTGTAGTGTTGATATATTTAAAACACTTACTGACCATTAGTTTGGTGATAGGGATTTTAGACCTTTATAACAGTTGGCAGACTCATTTAAAGTCTCCGTTAAGGCTCAGAGTTTGATTCTCACCAAACAGACATTTGTGGTTCCTGTTTTGCAAACTTTATTTATTTATTTATTTATTTATTTATTTATTTTAATTAGGTAGATTGGATCCAGGGACAATTTTTCGCACAAGAAATCAAGACAGTACTAGAAATAGTCTAAGCAAATTGCATTAATGTATAGTAAATGTGCAGTAAGTTCAACAACATAGATTGTTACAGTGGTGCACCCAGTTCAGATACTGGACTGTTAGAGACTTTTCTTGTATAAGTGATGCACACTGTATCCATTATGGTGGGTGATGAAATAAACCAGATACTGGAAATTACTTCTGTAGTAGGATAAATCAGTTGAGTTTGTTTTGGGATGTGGCTGCTAGTCAAAAAATAGGTGAGCCATAGAGAAGAGAGGGTAATTTAGCTAGGGTGATTCTACTAGAAGGAGTAAGGATTTTTTTTGCTCTATATTGCAGACCTAGTTATTGAGGAGTTTTGTATGTGAATATCAAATTTACGTTGTAATCTATGGTGACTGCAAGCAATTTGGTATGGGTAACTGTTTCAGTAGCTGTATTGTTTAGAAAGGTAATGGGAAAGTTACTTTTGGCATTGGCATGAGACTTTGGAAAAATAGTAGTATTATGTCTTTTTGGCATTACGTTGGTTTTAATGTAGTCATAGTTCAACTTAAATTGAAGGCATCTTATGCCATAGATTGTAGTTTTAGTGGGGTGTCATATGAGCAGATGAGAGTTGAGTCATCTGCATACTCAGTAAGGCAAGCTTGCTGAGAGGAGGTATATAACTTCTTGATGAAAATGTTAAAGAGCAATAGACTGAGAATAGAGCCTTGAGGAACACCTGTTTTAACTGCAAGAAGAGGGGACAGGGAAGAGAGCCATTTAACAGATTGATATCTTTCAGATAGGTAGTTAGAGAACCATAGAAGACTTGGTCTGGAAAGGCCTAGAGAGGACATTTGAGTCAGAAGTTTCATATGACACAATGTTAAAGGCTTTTGAAAGATCTTGAAAAATGGAAGAGACAAGTCTTCCTTGGCCTCTAGCCTTATTAATGGTGTCAAAAGGTTGAGGAGAGCTGTAGTGTTGCTGTGGCTTTTCAGACACCATGCTGTGTTAGGACTAGATCATTTTTTTAAAAGTACTGAAGGAGTTGCTTATGAATGCACTTTTGCATTATCTTAGAAAGGAGGGACAAGATGGCAGTTGGCCTAAGGTTAGAGATTTCATTAGAGTTGTTTCCTTTATGGAGGAAATAATACATTTTTTTCCATAGGGCAGGATTATGGGAGCCTTGAATAGATCTGTTGATGAGAATTAAGACTAGGTTTGCCATAGAGTTTGTAACAAGTTTAATGTACTCAACAGGGAGATCAGCAGCAGGAGGAGAACAGGATATGTCCTGACTGATTCACTGTTGCAGCATTCTAAATAGATGGGTTTTGCTTGTTGATGTCTGGCCAGGGTACCAAAGCTTTACTTTCGTATGATGTACATCTGGATGATAACTTCAGCTCATAGGCATCAGGATATAAAAGCGGGCATATGTACAAGATCCCTAGACTATCTCGCCTCCAGCCTGAATATTGGTCATTGCACCTGATGGACTGTAATCATATGATATTTTAGGTACTGTAGCTTCACTCGTTGGATCAGCTAAGTTCCCAGTCAAGGACCTTTTATTTACTTGTCTGTTTTTTGGTTAATTATTGTTAGATGTCAGCTAGGAGGGGTAAGTGTGAATGTGGTAGACAAATTCTGTACACAGACTTGCACACTGTCTGTTTTGTTTAGGGTCCATATACGACTATAAATCTTATTCCCTCTACCAGTCTTTTTTTCTGAAAAACGTTTGATCTAGGCTGTCCACACTTAATGCATTCCTTGAAACCCAATGTCTTAAGCACTTGGCCCAATTCACTGCATCAAAAGGCCCGGACATAGGCCTCCTGCCTAAGAAGAAACCTGAGAGACCAAGAGAGGATTGGACATACCCACTGAGGTGGTTGAACCCCACTGTACAACTATCAACATCTCACAAGCCCTCTACTGTGATCCTGTCGGAGGCAAGTATGGCTCCAGAGGCCTCAAAGATGACAGTCATTTGACAAACTACTGGTCATTATGTCTGAGGGACCTTGTGGAATCTGTCTGATCCTTGTGAGGGAAGAGATTCCCAGAACCATCCTAGAAGTACAACAGGGTTCAGAGCCTCCTAAGCTAATTCAGGCAGACATCACTTCAAAAAACCTCAAACACATGACATCACTATGTGCATCTAAGGAAAAAGAGTGGTTTGATTTTTCTCAAGGGCTTTTCAAGGCAGTCTTATCCCTAAAAATCCCATCCTTTGTGACTTCTCAAATCACACCTCATAAGCAGGCATTGGATTCCTGTCCCCCTAATGAGGAACCGGATAGGGATTCAGACCTCTCCCTAGACTATTCATCATAGTTACATTCTCCTGACAGATTTCTTCAGATGAAGGAGACTGCTTTTCTCCAGACTCCCCCTTGGAAGAGGCCTCCTTTGGAGAAAACTTATAGAGCATGATGAAACATTTCAAATGGCAGCCTAAACAAGTGTCTGAGGTGCAAAAAAGTTATTAAAATTTATTGGAGATAGGCACTCCTGCTGTTCCTACAGTCCTGTCTGTGTTAGAGGCTTACCTGGACGCCTTTCAGGCTAACTCTTGATCTCAGTCTCCTGCACCCAAATGACCAGATAAGTTCTACAAAGTTCCTGATGAACTTAAGTACCTATACAAAAATCCTGTGACAAATCCAGGCACAGTCTCTCTAGCTTCAGACAAACCTTTCAAGTTACTCCCCGGCACTAATGTTCTTCCTAATAGGTTCATTGGTTCATAGGTTAGTACTAAGCTAACTGCCCTTGTGAGCCATTGTAAGCCTAGTCAATTATCCCTTGTGAGACTCAAACCCTGCACGTTGTGTTTGTAAGGCAAACACCCTAACCATTAGGCCACCCTCCCAACCCATGACAAAGATAGTTGAGTAAGGGACAGATGGAGCAAGAAAATTTAGACTTCCTCCACATTGGCCTTTAGGGCCATAAATTATCAAACTTAAATGACCAAACTCTTACTCTCAGTTTTACATTCCTTAAGCAAAACTATCACAGAGCCACAGACTCCAGACATAAAACAGCTCATTCAGTCTTTAGAGACCCAGGCTTCAAAAATAGCTAAGCACTGTAGTAAATGTAGCTGTGAAGCTGTGGATGTCTCTTCCAGGGTGGCTGCCACTGGATCATTGATTAGAAGGTGTGCCTGTTTAAGGAGCCAACCTATCCCTGAATATTTAAAATCTAGGGTTTTAGATTCTCCCTTGAATAGCAGTCTCCTTTTTCATCCCCAAGTTGCTTGTCTATTCAAGACTTTGCAGGAGCAGGGAAAAACTATGAAATATTGACACAAAATCTTGATGCCCACTATTCCCAATTACCACAGAAATTATTCGGCTAAAGCCACTTCTTTTCCTAAGAGAAAAAGTAGAACTCCTTATAGACAAAGGAAAGCTCCCTAGAGAAGATTTTCAGAAAAAACTCAGAGGGATACTCCTCTTGGGAGGCCTCAGTTGAGTAGCAGGCCACTGTGACTATCTTCCCCTCCTTTCCTCCAATCCCCACCCTGCCACTCCACTCTCAAAAAGTCTTTCTCTCTCCTTTCCTGTGTGGGAAGCAATAACCTCAGACAAGTGGGTACTAACCAGTATCAAGGAGGGTTACTTTATGTCCTGGGAGAACAGTCCAACTCCAGGGGGTATCCCTCCACTTCCTCCCTGTCAGATACATCTCATACAGCTCATTGTTCAAGACTTACTTTCTCAGGGAATCATAGAAGCAGTTGCTGCATCCTGTACAGGAAAGAGATTTCATTCCAGACTCTTCTTGGTTCATAGGTTGGTACTAGGCTATCAGCCCTAGGGCCTATACAAGCCTAGCCATAACAATTCCCTGGCTATTTCTTCCCACACTATTTATTTCTTTGGACCCCTGTCTAACAGGTTGACTGACGTGATCCCCAGGGTGAATTTCCTTTCTCCCAGCCAATTGTCAAGGTTCCTTTTGAAGAGGTGCTCTGCTTGACATGTGTGGGCAGTCTATTCCAGAGTCTGGGTAGTCTATTGGTCAGGAACCTATCCCTCCAACATGTTTTGATTATTGTGATGAAAGGTTTAGATCCCTGGAGCATGTGGCTCTGAGGGATTGGGATTTCTTTAAGTGTAGCATGTCCAACAGCTCTGGGTTTGACATGGCCTTGTATGTTAAGCAGAGATCGCCTCTGAGTAGACGATATGCGACAGAGTATAGCTGGAGTTTAAGGCGGTCAGTGTAGGGCATTGCTTTAGGCCTGTGATTCTTTTAGTGAGGTATTTCTGTGGCCTTTCCAGTTGTTGCAGATGTCTTGAGAGGTACATACCAAACAGGGCATTGTATTCTGTAATGGGTCTAATGAGGGATGAGTACAGTGGGACAATGACCTCCTTTTTTCTGGATGAAAAGCCCTTAGTGATGAGGTGTGCCACATAGAAGGATTTCCTGAGTGTTGTGGCGATCTGGTTATCAAAGGTGAGACCACTGTCCACCTGTATCCCTAAGTCTCTTATCACACTTTCGGTGTTTAGTGCACTGCCACCTATGTGGTAATTCATGGATACATGTTTTTTCCCAAAAGGGATAACTATACATTTCTTGGCATTGAGCTTGAGCCCATGGCTCTGACACCAAGCATCTGTTTCTGTAAGGCCCTTCTGTAGAGTATCCACATCATTTGGGGATTCAATAATGACTCCCAGTTTGCAGTCATCTGCAAACTTTGTTAGCCAGAGTCCCTTAGTGTTGGCCTGTACTTCAGAGAAGTAGATGCCAAACAAGAGCGGTCCCAGAACTGAACCCTGAGGTACTCCACTTGTCACTTGTCTGGAGCTGGATTTGGAGTCAGCTACTTTTACACTGTGGGTTCTGTCAGTAAGCCAGTTGGCAACCCATCGAGTGACGTAGGGATTAATGCCCAGCTTAGTAAGTCTATCTATGATTCCAGAGTGGGGGATGGTGTCAAAGGTCTTGGCGAGATCCAGATAGGCTGTGTGGACCGCCTTACCCCCATCCACGGCTCTGGAGATTGATTCGAAGAAGTCAGTCAGATTCAGGAGACAAGATCAGCCCTTCACGAACCCAAACTGGGTGAGGTCCAGTGTTTGAAGGTTGCCAGTGTCTTTGTTTATAAGTTCCATGATAATACGTTCCATGGCCTTGCAGATCAGGCTCGTTAGACTGATGGGGGCAGTAGTTCCCGGGATCCAAGGTGGATCCCCCCTTGTGGAGTAGGATAACTGTAGCTGTGCGCCACTCAGTGGGCACAAAGCCTGAGGTGAGGCTATGATTAAACATGACACTGGGGTGAGGTGCCAGTTCATTTTGTAGTTCATGTAGTACACAGCCCGGGATGTCATGTGGTCCCATGGATGCTGTATTCTTAGCTTTGGAGAGTGTGTTTTTTACCTGTGTGGCCATTCTTACCAGAATTTGGCAATCTTCTGGTATTAAGATGGGCCGTTTAGGGGGTGAGAGGGGGGGTGAATTTGGCACTGAATTCCCAGTTCCCAGAAAAGGAGGGTCATTGGATGCCCATCTTGGATCTCTTCAAGTTAAAGACTTTCCTGAGAGTACCCTTCTTCAAAATGCTGACCCTACAAACTTTTCTACCTTTGCTTCTCCCTCAAGCTTTCATGGTATTAAAAAGATGCTTACCTTCATATTCCCATCTGTCCTACCTACAGAAAATAATTCAGGTTTTTTACTTAGTCATCATTTTTTCAGTTTACTGCTTTGCCCTTTGTTCTATCTTTCGCTCCATTGGTGTTCACAAATTGTCCAGCCTCAGTAGTGGCTTTCTGTCGCACTCAGGGGAATTCAAATATTCCCATACCTGAATGACCTTGTACTCCAGGGACATTCTTCTAAAGCATCTTCATTACACAGTATAACTTTTGACTGTTGTGGGGTTCACTATCAACTATAAAAATAAAAATCCCAGCTCACACCTTCCCAGCATCTGACATTCTTGGAATGCCATCTAAACATGTCTTCCATGCATGCCTCCATTTCTCAAGAGAGGGTCACTTCTTGAGCCAATGAGTTTCTTCTTTCCATACAGGATCACTGCTTAGCCAGACTAGCTTTCAGGACCTTGGACTCATGGCTGCAACCATCCCTGTGTTATCTCTTGCCAGATTACACTTGAGCAAAATACAGTGGTACATGAAATCAATGTGGTGTCAGCAACATCACTCTGTTAATGCATACATTCCTGCCCCGCATAAGCAAGTCCTGTTTACATATGCCTCAGACAGGGAACCACAGAGTTCAGTGGGAGTGGCCAGCTCGTAGTAAAAGAACACATCAACTTAAAAGAAATAAGGGTTGTTCTTCAAGCTCTTTGGAACTTCTCACTTCTTTGGAAACCAGGCAGTCTTCTAATACTCACAGACAACACCACAGTGATTTGGTACATAAACAAGGAGGCAGAAGATCCTACCCTCTGCAGATTAGGATTGGAGGTTTTGCATCTAGCTTCCCAAATGAATCTCATTCTGTCAGCCACATACATTCCTTCTCCAACAGAATGTATTGGCAGATTCCCTAAGCAAGGCCCTGGAGGATCCTCATGAATGGTCATTGAACACAGAGGTGTTCAAGAACATGACCCTCAGACGAGGGACCTCACAAGTGGACCTCTTTGCCTTTTCTTAAAACCACCTACTTTCCTGTTCTGCCCAAAGACCATGACACCTCTAGCTTGGATGTCAGATGCCTTCTGTTTCACATGGATGGGGAAGTTCCTTTACATATATCCACCTCAAGTCTCCTCCTCAAGGCTCAGAAGGAATACACAAAACGTCTACTTCTGGCACCATTCTAGCTAAAGCAACACTGGTTTACTCTCCTACTTCACGTGCAAAGGGAAAGTTCTGGAGAATTCCTCCAAAACCAGACCTAATCACCCAACAGAAAGGGCTACTCTTTACCCCAATCTCAGTTCTCTCTGTCTGACCCTTTGTTTGATAGGATTTTAACCCCTACCAAATACAATTTTTCTGAAAAGGTGATTTGGATTCTACAAGAAGCCAAAAAACCTAACACCAGAAAGTCTTACTTGGCCAAATGGAAAGATTTTCCATCTGGTGTTTTAAACACTAACTCCAGTCCCTTTTAACAGACACCCCCACAGTCCTACAATACTTGTGTGATCTTTTACACTCAGGGTTGTCCAACTCTTCCATTAAAACTCACTTATTAGCCATTAATTCTTGTCTACCTTGAGAGCCCATTCTTATGTCTACGACAGAGGTTGAACTTTTCTTAAGGGTAGTTTTACAAATTAAACCCCCATGGAAACCTATTATGCCTCCTTGGGACCTTAACTTTGTTTTGGGAAAGCTAACTTTACCTCCTTTTGAGCCAGCTGCCTCAGCCACCTTAAAATTTTGCATGTGGAAAGCAGTGCTCTTCTTGGCATTGACTTCAGCACACAGGGTCTCATGACCATTCCTCTCTTCCTAATCTTTCACAAACAGGGTAAGCCTCAGCACCAATCCATCCTTCATGCCAGGAGAACGAATACTGCACTCTTTAGGCATTCACAGACAACTAAGGACATTTGAAAAACAAGTCAACTGATCTGATTTTGTCAGTCTTCATTTATCCTTGACATATGGGTTCGGTTACGAACATCAGAACTGACCCAGCCGTTACTACAGCCCTCGAAAACCAAAAATTCTTGAGCTTAAATCCTACCCAGAATGCTTCTCTCCAATTTACCCCAGATCTCATTTGCAGCCTTCCTGTGACAGATGTTATCACCAGTAGCTCTCAAGCCAAGTGTTATTTTCCTGTGTATTTCTAGTTTTTGTATTGTTATAAGATTTTTCTTCTTTAATATCGTCGTTGTGGTATTTTTTCCTGTAACCTACCCTTTTTTTTTTGATAGCGGTTTAATTCTCCTCTCCACTTTCTCTTATACACTTTGGTGTACTCTGTGCTACTATCATTGGTAGTCTCCCCCCCCCTTTTTCTCCTAGTTAAAAAAAAAAAAAAAAAAAGTAAAGTAAGTAGTGGTAGTATATGCCTTTTCTTTCTACACTTTGCTGTAGTCTTACATACCACTGCTGGTAGCTTTCTGTACCTTTGGCTACTCCTTTCTACCATTGTTGGTAGCCCCTTTCTTTACCTTATCTCTGTCTGCTTAGTTGTTTTTGTTTTTTGCCTTGTAGTGTGTGTGTATGTGTATGTGTATGTGTGTGTGTGCGCGCGCGTGCCTGTGCCTGATTCTTGTTGTATAGACATGGCTGATAAAGGTAAAGGCACCTCCAGATTTAAGAACTGTCTGAAGTGCAGCTGTAAATTGCTTGATTATGATGGCACTCTGTGTTTACTGCCTGGGACCGGTGCACTTACAAGAAGATTGTTCCTTTTGTCATGGTTTCAGTAACCGGGCCCTGGTTGAAAGGAACAATAAATTGTTAAAGGGGTTGATAAAAATCAACCTTTGAGGAGGCCATCTCTGTTCATGATAGTAAAACAGATGTTTCTTTCCCTTCCTCATCTTCAAAACTTGACAAGACTAGAAAGAGGAGTTGATTGGTGCCAGCTTCTCCCTCAGCACTGATGACCAAAAGACTTAAAACTTTGGTTCTCTCTACCAGTGTGGAACCAACAGTTACTTCAAAGGATACTTTTGTGCCAGCCTTGGTACCAAAAGTGTATCCTCCATTGGTGCCGAAGTTGGCGCAGACCCAAGACCAGACCATGGAACTGATAGTCTTGGTGCTATCTCCCATTTCAGCACCGATGACTTTGGTGCCAAAGGAAAACACTGAATTTTCTGTCCTTGATCATTCTAGGACCAGATACTCCCCTTCTATAGATCGTTTTGCAGGTCAGTTAACTAGCCCCCTTTTGGAATAACAAAAATCCCATTCTACCCAGACAATTTGTTTCACCAAGAGTCTGACAGAAGTGGATGTGTTGACATTGGTGGATCAGCTCCTTGAGGTGAGGGGGATCTTGGGTATATCCTTGGTTCTAGCACCTTCTGGTACCAGAACCCTTCCTTCTGTGACCCCAACTAGTCTTCCTGCTCTGAGGCCTTGGAGATCCCAGCTATGAGTTTCCCATTGCCGACTGTTTCAGTTCTGGTGAAATCTCCATCTCCAGTTCCAATTTCTACCCAGAGTTCTTTGGCTCTTTTGGATCCAGAGAACTCTTGGGGTCATGGCTCTGCTGTTGGTTCAGGGGGCGGGACTCAGCTGCATTTTTTTTGGAGCCGTCTCTGCACCTCGAGACTTCAGCATGCATTAGCTCTACTCGGCTTCGGCTTTGGGAGCTATTTCTTCGGAATGGGGAGGGGACCACAGTTCTGTGGCAGTCTTTCTCAGTTACAGGCTCCTTTCCCTCTTCGGGGGGACTAGCTATCCAGACCATGGAGAGGACCTTGTCCACTGTGGGCATTCAGTTGACTCCTCCCCTGTTAGATCAGTTCCCCAATCCTTCCCCTCGTCCAGAGCTTCAACCAATTCCAACACATAGCGAGCTCGGAATCTGCAGGAGTCATCTGTACAGGTTTTGTCCTCTTCTGATACCTCCCCAGATCATCCCACTGAGGAGGTTCCTCATAAGAGGAAGTGTAAAAAGAAATACCTAGATTCCCCAGAGGAATCCATCATGGAGGACACTGATTTTGATGAAGGGGAGGGTTCCCCATGGTCACCCTCGGAAAATATCTCCTTTGGAGACATCCTTGAGATCCTTAAACAGAGGGGTGGCTGGATGTTCCAAAAGCCCTCTTCGGAGTAGTCAGTGTACCTGCAGGCTTTTGGCACTCATCCATTTACCTCTTGGGTAACTCTGCCCACTGACGAGCTCATTAAATTGATCTCACAGTGGGTGTGGAAGGTTTCTGACACCATAGAATCCATTCCCAAGAGGCCAGACAAAATTGTAACACCACCTGAGCATCATCAATTGTGGGCAAAAGTATTGGTGGTAGATGCCATGGTGGTAGTGGCAGCCACAAAAAAGTAACTGACAGAGGAAAGTTCCACTATCCATCCTCCTAATAGAGAGTCTCGGACGATGGATAGGTTTGGCAAGAGGGTTTATGCTTCACAGACCTTTGCATTACAGTCTTTGAACTTTATGACACACTTCACCAGACTTCAAAGGGATTTGATTAAAAGCTATTAGATACTCCAGCAGAAGCCATATCTGAAGAAGTCCAAGATAAGGTTGCTTCTCAGTTGGCCACGCTAGAGTCCATTTCTAATTCATCCTAGCTCACTGATAGAACCACACTGTAAAAGTTGCAGACTCCAAATCTGACCTCAAAGCAGTGACAAGTGGAGTACCACAGGGTTCCGTCCTGGGACCTCTCCTGTTTGGTATCTATTTCTCTGAAGTACAGGCTAACACAGAAGACCTCTGGCTAACTAAGTTCGCAGATGACTGCAAACTAGGAGCCATAGTCAAGTCCCCAAATGATGTGGACATGCTACAGAAGGGCCTCGCTGAAACAGATGCCTGGTGTCAGAGCCATGGCCTCAAGCTCAATGCCAAAATGTGTAGTGTCATCCCCTTTGGTAAAAACTCTGTACCCATGAACTACCACATGGGCAGCAATCTACTTAACACCGAATGTGTGATGGGACCTTGGGACCCAGGTGGACAGTAGTCTCTCCTTTGATAGTCACATCGCCACAGTTGTCAGGAAGTCCTTCTATGTGGCACACCTCATCATAAAAGGGTTCTCATCCAGGAAAAAAAAGAGGTCATTGTTCACCTCTACTCGACACTCATTAGACCCATTATAGAGTACAATGCCCCTTTTGGAATGTACCTCACAAGACATCTGCAGCACCTGGAAAGGCCACAGAAGTACCTCACAAAAAGGATTACTGGCTTCAAACAAATGCCCTACACTGACAGCCTCAAAAAACTCCAGCTTTACTCCGTAGCATATCGCCTACTCCGAGGTGATCTCTGCCTAACTTATAAAGCTATGTCAAACCCAGAGCTGTTGGACATGCTACCCCTAAAGAAATCCCAGTCTCTCCAAGCTACAAGCTCTAGGGACCTAAACCTTGTCACCACAATAAACAGGACATGCTGGAGTGATAGATTCCTGTCCCAGAGACTTCCCATATTCTGGAACAGGCTACTAATCTATGTCAAGCAAAGTTCATTAGCACTCTTCAAGAAAAATCTTGATGAGTGGATGGGAAATAGGAAATGCACCCCAGGGATCACTTCTGTGTCTCTGCTTGACAGTGGCACAGGAAAATAACTTTCTTGGGTGGTGTAAGCCAGGGAACCTTGTTGGCTAGGCTTGAGTAGGCCCTTGGGCCGATAGCCTAGTACCTACCTATGAACCTATCCTTGAGGCTCATAGCATATGCAGTTGAAGGGAAGACTAGACAGTGGGATCGCATGTAGCCATAAGGAGCCATGCCTGGATGCCCTTGTATGAATTTGCTGAGCCATTCAAGTCTTTGTTCTTCATTGCCCCCTTTGACAGAGCATACCTTTTAGGCCCTAAAGTTTGAAAAACCTTGCCCAGGTGTGAAAAAGATGGAAGTTTTCTGCAGTGGGTGGACATTTTTCTACTCTTCAACGGTCCTATTCTAGGAACCAGAATAATGGGAAGATGTGGTTCAGAAAGTCTCAAGGACCTTTCCAGGACACACATGGCAGTAGCCCCCCAGGGACAGAGGGAGAAGCTTTAATGAGAGACACTATCCATGCAGTAGAGGTGGCATGTAAAATCAGGGTTCCAGGGAGACGACTTCTGGGAAACCCTACCAGTGCTCCTGAAAGGAGGCCCAATTGCTTTCCCCTGGAAGCAGTCAGGGGGCATTTATCCTAGCATCAACACGCCTGGCTTCAGATAACTTCAGATGCTTGGGTGCACAGGATCATAGCCAGAGGATACACCATACCCTTCACCCCCCCCCCCTTCACAACTTCAGTGAGGTCCCCGATGTTCCACCCAGCAGCATTAGGAATTCAAAAACTGGTAGAAAAAAGTCATCCAAGTGGTCCCACCAGACCAAATAGAATCCAGGATTTACTCAAGATTCTTTTTAGTGCCAAAGAAGACAGGGGACTGGAGATCAACTTTGGATTTAAGTGTTTTGAGCAAGTCAGATCGACAGACAGAATTCCAGATGGTCATAGTTCAGTCTGTTCTCCCGTTTCTAGGGAAAGAAGATTGGATGTACGCAATAGATTTCCAGGACGCATATTACCACATAAAAATGGACAAGGGCTGCAGGAGATTTCTCCGCTTTTGGCTGAGAGCCAGTCATCATCAGTTCAGAGCTCTACCCTTTGTTCTCACCACAGCCCCCAGAGTATTCACCAAATGCATCGCAGTAGTAGCAGCTCACTTAAGACTGCATGGATTCCGGGTGTTTCTGTACTTAGATGACTGGCTCATTACCGCTCCTAACAGGTATCTACTTGAACAAGCAAGAGATTACATTCTCCAGACCTGCACCAACCTGGGGATTACTGTAAACTATGAAAAATTACAACTGACTCCAACACAAACTTTATAGAGTTCATAGGAACAGTACTAAAGACCAATATTTGCATAGTCTCCTTACCTTATCTGAGATTGCAAAAGATCAAAAGCTCAAGTGGGACAAATTGTCAGAAGGAAGAGAGTAGCAGTACGACTACTTTTACAAGCACTAGGCTCGATGGCAGTGGCCGTTATGTTAGTTTCCCTGCTGAATTTTCACATGAGAGTTCTACAGTGGCTTCTAGCATCTCAATCGTCCATTCTGTATTAACCATTGTCAGACCAGATTTTGATTACCAATTCTTGCAGGAAAGACCTAGCTTGGTGGACTCAATCAGAGGAAATTCTCTTGGCCTGCCCCTTTGTCCCGTGTCAGCCCCAAGCCATAGTGACCATGGACACCTCCCTGATGTGGTTGGGGGGCATTTTCTGGGCAAGATGGTCCAAAGCACTTGGTCCCCCATAGAAGCCAGCTTGCATATCAGTGTCCTGGATCTGAGGGCAGTGTTTTCAGCGTTGCAGGCCTTTCACACTGCTCCTCCCCCGGGAATGATTGCAATTCAAACAGAAAATATGTTGGTAGTTTGGTACATCAAAAAGCAGGGAGGAACCAAGTCATACCCCTCCTTTGCCAATAACCTGTCAGTGTCTGGCAGTGGGCGATCTCTTCCAGCCACACTCTGATAGGATTGCATATTACGGGGAGTACCAGTGGGATAGCAGACAAACTGAGCAGATGCATTCTTCTGTCTCATGAGTGGTCTCCCATTCCCAAAGTGACAAAAAGATTTTTCTGCGCTGGGGCCAGCCTTGCTGTGACCTTTTTGTATTGCCTCTGAACAACAAGGGTAGCAGGTACTTTACCCTGGTCCCCCCTCTGGGGCAGTCTCTGAGAGATGCTGTCCTGCATGATTGGCCTTCCAGACTTTCCCCCAATTTCATTAATTCATCGATTTCTAAAGAAAATGATCAGTTTGGATAGCAAGGTAATCCTCATTGCTCCCTTCTGGCCTCGATAGATTTGTTTACCCTTTCTTTGGCCTTATATTAGTCAGCGACCATGGACTCTGGACCCAGATCTTGTATCTCCTATCCCATCCAGAGAGATTAGTTCACCCAAATCTTCAAAATCTCAAGCTCACTGCTTGGTTTCTCCAATTCCATTGATTGCCAGGTGTAATAAACTTTCTTCTCCAGTTCGTATGATTCTTTTAGCCTCCCATAAGTCTTCTACCAGGAGACTCTACAATAGTAAATGGAAAAGATTTTCCTACTGGGCTTATGATAATAACATTGTTCCTTTCTTTGCTCCCGTTGATAGTTTTAGATTTTTTGGCTTTGCTTTTTGAAGCAGGGGCCTCTTCCTCTACTATCAGGGTTCTGCTTGCGGCTATTTCAAATTTTCATAATGGGTTTAAAAAATATTCATTACTTTCTCATAGAGTTTGCAAAGCATTCTTTAAAGGGAACTTGATGTTAAAATTTCCATATAAGGATCCATATACACCTTGGGATCTAAACTTGGTGTTACAGAAAATAGTGCATTCCCCCTTTGAGCCTGCTGCTGACTGTGACTTGAAATTCTTATCTTGGAAAACTATATTTCTGGTAACGATAACTTCTGCCCATAGGATTTCAGAAATTCAAGCTGTGTCTTACAAAACCACCTTATTTAATATTTCACAAAGACAGGGTTTCCTTGAGAACAAAAACCCTTCCTTTTTACCAAAAGTGGTGTCAGAAAAGAATATCAATCAGGCAATCAATTTACCAGTATTTTTTCCAAATTTCTCAAACAAAGGTGAATACTGTTTGCATTTACTAGATGTTCATAGACAATTACACTTCTTTGTCTTTTTTCTATGAAGATAGAAGTTTGACCAGCTGTTTTTCTTTTTCAAGTACTAAAATGGGCAAGCCAGTTACCAGAGTTACCATATCTAGATGGCTGAAAAGTTGTATTTTCTTCATGTACAAGAAGAGGAAAGTTGAATTACCTAGGCCTCTTAAGGCACACACTACCAGAACCATGGCATATTCAGCAGTGTTTCAGTTTAAGGCTTACATGGATGATGATTGTGCAGTAGCAACGTGATCTGCCCCACATACCTTTGCTACTCATTACAAATTGGATTTGGTATCTAGGGGAAGAGCGTCATTTGGTTCTATGGTGCTCAAGAATATCCTTCTATGAGTCCTCCCAAGGTCTAAGGTAGTTTGGGACTTTGTCTCATATGTCAAGAATAAGTGAAGATTGACAACATACTTACCATAATGTTCCATCTGTGTTGTCCAGCTTCATTTATCCTTGACTGCCCACCCTCTGTCCCACCTGCATTCAGGACTCTTGGTGGAGTGGATTATGGTCCTAGTTATGCATTTTTTTCATATGTGAAACCAGACATGGTCTCTATAATGGTATTATAGGATTATACTTTGTCTATTTTAATCTGCAAACTCGATCTGAAGTAAATTGGAGAGGAGCATTTTGGGTAAGACTAAAGCTTGAGAGTTTTTGTTTCTCACGGGCTGTAGTAATGGCCGAGTCGGTTCCGATGTTCGGAACCGAACCCATATGCAAAGGATAAATGAAGATGGACAACACAAATTGAACGTTATGGTAAGTATGCAACTTCTTTTTTGTTTCCTTCATAGAATCATGATTAAGCCAAGCAGTATCAAAACAGTCTCTTGCCTCCCTGATCTCAAAGGATATTTTCTTCTGCTATTTTCATCATGGAAAAACTCTACCTTACTGCCCAATAGCCCACTGCTCTTGAGCAGTAGCTTCCTCAGGTGCTTTCTACAAAGGTGTTGACACCGGGTCAATTTTAGAAGCAGCCACCTAGTCTTCTGTTCACACCTTCACAAAACACTACAAGTTGGATGCTTTCTCAAGGTCTGGGACAATGTTTTCCAGAACCATTCTGTCTGGCCTCTTGGACTTTTCCCCTTTTGTTTCCTTTTAACCTATCACCCTCTTTCTCTATAGCTGTTGGAATCACCTATTTGTTAAGAATACTGCAACAGTGAATCAGACAGGACATAGTACAATTGTGGAAGAACTTACCATAGCAGTAGATATACTGTTCACTGTTGCAGTATTCATTCTCTTCCATCTACCCCACTTTCTTTGTACTTCAGCTGTCATTAGCATTAGCACTTCATCTTTCAGACAAACACAAGCACATTCCACACCACAGGATCTTATTTTGAGAGGAGGAGCTTGCTTACCCTCTTCAACCTAAACCCTTCCTAGCTGACTTTTCTCTTCCTTGGTCTTCTTTAGGCTGATGCTGGCTTGGAGGTAGTATGATGATCTTGTCGATGCGTCCGCTATTATAGCCTGATGCCCATGAGCTGAGGTCATCGCCTGGATGTACATCATACAAAGGTAAAGTTTTGGTACCCCAGCCGGACGTCAGGGTGCAAAACTCATCTGTTAAGAATACTGCAACATTGATCAGAAGAACATTTGCTGTTATGGTAAGTTCTTATACAACTGTACTTTCAGTTTCATTAGTAGCTGTCTTAACATATGATGTGGAGACAAAAGGCAGGGATGTCAGGGCTAGTAGCGTTTTGAGGTTGATTAAATGGTTAGGGAGCTTTGGAGGTAAGACAGGCTATGACGTTGATGCAGAAAATGTTAAATTTGATAACTGTTTCTAAGAGAGATAAGTCAGGATAGGGGTTTGGTGAGAAAGCAGCCAGTGAGCTCCAGAATTTTTTTGGATTGTTTTGTGATTGCCTTGTGAGTCTATATAATAATTTTTTGTCTAGGTGAATTTGCTTCTTGGTGAGGTTATGCAACTTTTTGTATAGATGTAAGGTTACAAGGGTTTTATCTTTGTGCCATTGTTTCCATGCTTTTTCAAGTTTTTGATGAGAATTCTAGTTGAAAGAGTCAGACGGGCAGTTGAGTATTTTTTACTTTTTATTTTTGGCAGTATTTATGAATATATTGCTGAATTGGTTGACTGTCCCTTCTTACATGGCGTCAGGTCATCATGTGTATAAAACATGCAGCCGACGCCATTACATCAGTCTTTCTTGCTGTGCGGTGCCCGAAGCAGAAGCAGTTCGCAAGTGTCAGCCAACTCCTGAAATTTTTGTTTTCGAGTTTCAGAACCGAAGTCTTCAACTAAAGCTAAGTACCACGTTGTGGAAACTTTTTTTTGCTCCTTACCGATGTCAGTAAAACTTAATAATTACATTACTTGTGGAAAGCAAATACCTCATAAAGATTTTCATTCGTACTGTATTCCTTGCCTAGGCCCTGACCACGACGTACCTTGCTGCCGGTTTTGTGCTTTATTAAATCAGCGCACTACACGTCATCGATATATTTTCGCCTTTAAATATTTTGGTTCTCAGTTTAATTATCCAAAAATATCGTCTGTTAGCCTTCCGACTACCGGGATTCTGAAAAAACGCAAAGATAAAGACAGAGACAGACCGCCAAGGTCCAAAACTGCTGACGACGCTTCTCCTAAGCCAGTCGCCAGTTCTCAGTGGCCCCTGATACCCACTACTTCTGATTTGCAGGCCTCTACTGAGACCCATTCGGAGTCTGGTATGCCATGAGATGCTTCAACTATGGAACCCGCAGATGTCTCTACCATGGTTGGGTCCAAAGCCACTGTGGAGGCACAGGCTTCTGAGGGTGTATTCAGGCCTACGGACTTGCATATTAAACCGACGCCTCCTTCTTCTCTTAGGCCTAAATCTCAAACCATGCCAAAAAATCTGATGCCCAGGCCACATGCTCAGGCCACTATGCCTAAAAAACAAATGATAAGAATGGCTGAAGATCTAATGACTCTAATCAGGGGTACCCAACCCCCCCCCCACCTTTGTAAGAGGCCTAGGACTGAAATGAATTATGAATCTTCTGACCAGGATTCTGTTTTTTCTGATTCTTCTGATGATCTGGATTTGCCCATATCTACTTATGAGGATTCTCCTCTGCTTCCCCTGCAGAGAATTTTTCTTTTGGGGAAACCTTACATACTCTAAGGGAGCATTTCCACTGGGAAAGGCAGGATTTTTCTGATTCAAAAAAGAGGCTTAGGGATTTCTTAATCCCACCTCAGCATAGGCCTGTAGCTATTCCTCCTGTACTAGACATTGCTGATGCTTTTTCGGAATCTAGTTTGGCCCCTGATTCCGTGCCTCCTGCTCCCAGAAAACCAGACAAATACTACAGGGTTCCTGAGTCACACAAGTTTCTTTTTAAAAATGCTATTGCTGACCCAGAGACTATTTCACAGGGGCCCAAGGGCATTAAGGCTTCTACTGCTAAAAATCCTACCCCTTCTGATTGAGATTCCAGGGCGCTGAATAGATGGGGTAAGAAGGTTTACACTTCTGCAACCTTGGCCATTAGGGCTTTAAACTGCCAGTTTCATATGTTAAAGCATCAACAATATGTTATTGGATTGCTTAAACAGAAAATGATGTTGATTCCTGACTGTGTGGAAAATAAAGAATTACAGGATTTAATGCATTCTGCTGAACAAGTTGGAAAACATACTTTGCAATGTGGTTTTGATTCATTAGAGGCCTCTTGCAGGGCCGCTGTTACTGAGTCTGTGCTCAGAAGGCATGCTTGGCTTAAGGAGCAATCTTTGCCTGATAATGTTAAAGCTGTTGTTGGATGCTCCTTTAAATCAGGACCGCCTGTTTGGCAACAAGGCTGAGAAAGTTCTTAAAAAGATGGAAGATAAAGATGGAAGATAAAGCTAAATCTATGCAAACCGTTAAAGATTTCTTACAAGTTCAGCTTCCTAGATTTAGTAGGCAATGGCCTTCTAAGAATTGGTCCTTTCCAGCCCCTTCCAGGTCTTCTCAAGCAAAACCCAGACACAGCAAAAATCCTAGGTTTCAGTCCCGTCGACACATAGGACTAAGTAGTGTGGGGGCCTCCACTTCCAAATCTGGGAGTAATAAGACTCCCCCTATGGTAAACTGTCCCAATGACTTCCTTTTAAAATTTCCAAGCAATTATCAACTGGCTGCCCCTTTGGGGGGAAAGATTGCTCTTCATGCAAAGAACTGAGAACTCATTACCCCGGACAAATGGGTTTTAAATATAGTGTCCTAGGGATACAGATTTCATTTTCACACGTTGCCAACACCAAGCGGGTGACCGGACCTACCCCCCAAATCAGTGGGCAGAGGCCCAAAAACAAGTACTTTCTCTCTTAAGCATGGGGGCTATTCAGATGGTACCAGAAGAGGAAAAGGGACAAGGATTCTACTCGAGACTTTTCCTGGTATCCAGAAAAGACAATTAATGGCATCCTATCCTGGATCTGTCTACTCTAAACACCTTTTTGGAGATTCCAAAATTCAAGATGCTGACTCTTCAACAGTTACTTCCTATGCTAGGCAAAGATGCCTGGTTGGCAACACTAGATTTAAAAGAAGCATACCTGCACATTCCAATCAGGGAATCTTGCAGAAGATATCTACGCTTCAAAGCAGGCTACACGCACTATCAGTTCTCTGCACTGCCCTTTGGCTTATCTACTGTGCTCAGGGTATTCACAAAGTGCCTAGCTCCAGTTATTCAAATATACCCATACCTGGACGATTATCTAATTCAGGCAGAAAGCCAGGACATACTTTTAAATCATCTGGCCTTTGTACAAAGGGTTCTAACTTGTCTGGGGTACACCATAAACGAAAATAAATCACACCTGGTACCCTGTCAGCAAATTATATTCCTGGGTGCAAGCTTGAATACAACTTCCCAGATGGCCTACCTCACGCCGAGAAACAAATTAATTTAACAGCCTACTTCAGACAAGTGGCCACAAAAACCCTGCTATCTGCAAGACAAATACTGCAAGCCTTGGGGTTCATGGCCTCCTGCATTCTTCTAATTCCATATGCAAGACTGCATATGAGGAAACTACTGTGGTATCTAAAAAGCCTATGGTGTCAACATTCTCATGATCTAGAAGCAATGATTCCTATCATACCTTGCCTACGCCTAGAGTTCCTTTGGTGGGCAGAGGCCTGCCACCAAAACAATGGACTACCTTTCACACCCAAACCCTAACAACAGACACATCAGATTATGCATGGGGGGGGGGGGGCACACCTGGCAGAGAAGTCCATTCAGGGCAAATGGAACCCAAGTCAAATGCACCTGCATATCAATCAGAAAGAAATATTAGCTGTATAGAATGCTCTGACCGCCTTCAAGGACCACATTCTTCCAGGACAACTAATGGTAAAGATGGGCAACACCGCTGTTATGTGGTACATAAACAAGCAGGGGGGCACACATTCTTACCCCCTCTGCAGACTAGTCATGGCATTGTGAAACACAGCCTTGAGCTACCAAATGCACCTATAAGCTGCCAGGAAAGTTAAATACACTGGCAGATGGACTAAGCAGAAACCTCATGGACCCACACGAGTGGCAACTGGAACCAAGGATTTTCAACATGTTGACAAGCAAATGGGGGAGCCCAGATATAGACCTGTTTGCCTCTCCCCATAACTACCAATTGGACAAATTTTGCACAAGGACTCCCCACAAACAAGCCTGGAAAGTGGATGCTCTGTCTTTCAGCTGGAAAAACTTATCAGTCTATGCCTTCCCCCCTCTTCCTCTGCTCTCCAAAGTACTACTAAAAATCAAACAGGACAAACCAAGGATGATTTTGATTGCTCCAGACTGGCCACGTCAACACTGGTACCCCCTCCTGCGCAGTTTGTCATGGTTACCCCCATGGCACCTGTCTCAGACTCGTTTCCTGTTGTCTCAACAGGAGAACCAGATTTTGCACCCTCAGCTTCTAACACTGAACCTTGCAGCCTGGCTAATTACATAATCTCTCCTTTACCATCCCTCTGTAAACCTGTGATGGATATCATTTTAGAGGCAAGGAGGCCTAGCACTAGAAAATCCTATGCTGAAAAATGGAAAAGATTCTGTGCCTGGAACCAATCTTAAGGGATGAGCACAGCAGCGCCCAATTTACCTCAGATTTTACAATACTTAACTGAGATGCTTCACAAGGGCCTGTCTTTTTCCTCCATTAAAAGCCACGCCTCAGCAATTTCAGCTCATTATAACACAGAACCCCCTTCTTCTCTCATCCACTGCTCAAGCAGTTCCGCAGAGAGGCCAAAAATTTAAGACCAGCCAGGACAGCTCCAACCCCAGCTTGAGACCTTAACTTTGTCTTGGAGAAACTCACTCTACCTCCTTTCGAACCAGCTGCTACTGCAGACCTAACATTTCTTTCTTGGAAAACAGCTTTCCTTTTAGCATTCACTTCAGCTAGAAGGGTATCTGAATTACAGGCCCATATGGCAGTGGAGCCTTTCATCATCTTTCATGCGGACAGGGTGTCCCTCAGAACCAATCTATCCTTCATGCCCAAGGTGGTATCCAGTGTGGCTTTCAATCAGTCCATCCATTTGCCAGCCTTCTTTCCCAATCCACAGAACAAAGGGGAACGGATATTGCATTCCTTAGATGTGCACAGACAACTCAGATTCTACTTGGACAGGACTAAACCTCAAAGGAAATCTGAATAACTACTGGTAGCATTTGCTGCAGGGGCAGAGGGGAAGGCTATTTCAAAGCAAACCATTTCTAAATGGATAGGCCATTGCATTCATTTCTGCTATAAGCACAATGGAAAACCTATCCCCCAGGGGATCAGACCTCACTCCACCAGGGCTGCATCTACCTCTACAGCCTTTCTCAGAGGCGTCCCTACCAGAGACATCCTAGAAGCTGCTACCTGGAGTTCTGTACATACTTTCACCAAGCTTTACCGTTTGCCAATTTTCTCTAAATGCAGAGCTGGCTTTGCCACTGCAGTCTTGCAGGGCCTTATAGCTGGTCCTAATGCTATCTAAATTCCTCCTCCCAACCACAGCTTTGGGAATCTACCCAAATGTAATGACTGCAACAGTGAAACACGAAGAACATACTACAGTTGTGTATACTTACCATAAATGTAGATGTTAGAGTGTATTTACTGTTGCAGTCCTGGTTACCCTCCCTCCAGCTCCCTAACTTCTTTTGTCTATACCTCTACTTTCCTTTACTATGCTTAAAAGCCTTTTTGGTGTATTTGCTTTTTTTGTTGGAGGTATATCATTGTACTTTTTTAATTGCTCCCCATTAGGGGGGGCACCTGACATCTGGGGCAAGAAAAACTGATGTAATGGCATCGGCTGCATGTTTTATACCCTTGACATCATGGAAGAAGGGACAGCAACCGACACAGGACCAACAACTTTGTTAATCAGGCCAACTGAGAGCTACCTGCAAGCAGATAACCCAAATGTAATGTAATGAATACACTCGAACATCTACATTTATGGTAAGTGTACACAACTGTACTTTTTTGCAGTGAGTGATTTTTCTGTTGATAAATACAGCGTGATGGTTACTAAGGGAATCAGGAAGTACCCCAGAGGGACAGCATACTTGCTGGAGTTGGAGACAAATATCCAGTCAGAGATAGAACTTTTACAATTTATATTTACTGAGTCGAGTAGGAGAAGAGAGTATCTGTTTGAACTCATGCAAATTAAGACTAGTAGTTGGGGTGCTAGATGTCACAGATAACCAGTCACTGTTAACATCTCCTAAGATAGTGGTTTGAGTAGTAATATTTGTAGTTATCCAGCAAAGAATTTATTTTAATAAGCTAATATTATTACCTAGTGGAATGTATAGGGCAACTATACATAGCTTCTTATGTTGACATTGAGAAGAGAGATTAGAAGTTCTGCATTTTGGAAGGTTAGTATATTAGTTCTGAGAGGTGCGAAAGCTAAACAGTTGTTATATACTATTGCAACGCCTCCTCCCTTTTTTGTGTAGTGTATCACATTAAATTATGTTGTAGCTAGGAGGTAGAATTTCAGAAACTTTTATTTGGAGTTTTACCGATGTTTCAGTAATGGCAGTAATATCTGGTGAATATTGAAAAACATGTTTGAAGGACTGTAACCTTGTTTAGAAGGGTCTACTATACATGTTCGAAATCTTAGAAAGCCGAAACCCATATGGCTGAGACCATATGTTCGACTCCTAGAATTTCGAACATGTAAAAAAAACATAAAACACAGATCAACCTACTTTTTAAATGCTAGCAGGGAGGCTATGCCCCCCTGTGCCCCTCCCGTGGGAGGCTACACCCCCCACACCTCCGGTAACTACCAACTCCGAGATTGCACTACAGTGCGGAAATGGAGTCTTTCCATTCCGTACTGTACGGAGATGCCGGTTCTACATGGTCGGCATTTCAAATGTCAATCATATGGTCTTGGCCATATGGTCTTCAACATTGTGAAATGTCAACCATGTGTAGGGGACCAGTTTACAATACTATGAATATGTATGGAGGTAAGGAGATGTTTGTGGTTGTACAAGAGTTAGGGGTAGAGGAAGGGTAGAATGGATGAGAGTGAGGAGCCAGGGTTTAGACTAATATCACCACAAAGAGTGATTTTTTTTTTTTTTTAGAGAATAGTGGATTAGGATTAGTTAATTTTTAATAAGGTACATAATTGTATTCTAAGTTATATCAAAAGTGAACCAATTAGTTAGTTTAATATTTGAAAAAGCAATAGTATGAAGGAGGGTTTAGCCTGAGCATAGGTGGTATGGCTAGTTAGTGTGTGTGTGTGTGTGTGTGTGTGCGTGTAAATAACGAGAGAGAACCATGCTAGATAGTAAGGTGACAGAAAAATCAGAAAAAGTATAGTTGAGATGTGAAGATGCACAAAAAGAACTTGTAGATACAGACGACTATGGAGTAGTTAAGGTGAGGTTGTAGTTGAATGAAAAGGAAAGATGTTAAAGGAGAAGGGAATATGGCAAGGGGAAACAGATGAGTGGACTTAGTTTTCTGGAGGTTCCAGGCAAGGTGACCCCCTTATTTAGGGAATGGAGAAAGGTACAGTTTTAATAGAATAGTCAGCTAGAGGAATGCTGATTATACATCGACCCCCCCCCCCCATTAATATTCCAAAACGTGCACGCTGATTGGTCAGTGTGCATGTTGTAAATCAGACTTATACTAATGGAAAAAGGTCCAGTCGCCCAGACTTTTTCCATTTGTATAAGTCTTTTTTTTTTTTTTTCATTTTTCTTTTTTTTTTTTTACAGCAACGGAGAATGCAAGATCTCCGTTGCTTTTTAGAAACTGTCTCGCTATGTTAAAGGAGTTTAACATAGCGAGACAGCTTTAAAAAAAGTTAAGGAGATCTTCCTTCCTCCGTTGCTTTTTTTAAAGCTGTCTCGCTATGTTAAATGGGTTTAACATAGCGAGACACTTTGTAAAAAGCAACGGAGATCTTGCTTTCTCCGTTGCTTCCACCCACAGCTCTGATGTACTGCGTAAGCATACGCATGCGCAGTACATCAGAACTGCCGCAGAATACCAGACAGCTGCGGAAGGGCAGCACGGAGGCATTATACAATACCATTATTTAAGAAAGGTAAGTATTTTTTTCTAAAATAATGTCATTGTATAATAGCAAATAGGTGATTGACTTCAACAAAATGATTGACTTCAACAATTGGCTAAGCTTCTGGTGTCATTCTAATGGGATCCAGTATCTGTCTGCCTGAGATGACTTGATCGACAAACCACGATGCTTTGCCAGAGATGGCCTGCACCTGTCGCCCTTGGGATTCTGGATACTGGCTAAGTCTCTTGCCACCCCTTTAGTGCCTTTTTTAGGCAAGATTCAAAGGACAAATTCTCCACTGTAACAGGTACAAGCAAGCAAAATCTGAGGGTAATTCTACTTAATGCTAGAAGTCTAAACCTCAAAATGCACTCACTCGAGGCACTCCGTAAAATGGAGAACATCAAAATCTGTGCAGTGACAGATACCTGGTTCAAGGCTCCGGAGAGTACCCCTGCATTTCCAGGCTATAATTCATACGACACCTTTCGACCACCTAACCTGGACGGAAGCACTAAAGGTGGAGGCGTGTCCATATTCTTTAAGGATATCCACACCTCCAGGCTATTTGATCAGCATAATGCATCTGAGATTATCCAAGTGCAACTAACTCTGGGCAAGACCGCAATCTAAATTGTAGCTTGCTACAGATCCCCCACCATGCCCCAGGATTCCCACTCCTCATTTCTTGATACACTGGAAAATATTAGGGTACAACCTAACACCCTAATAATGGACGATTTCAACTACCCCACCATTAACTGGGAAAATTACTCATGTACCAACTCTTGTGCTCAACGTTTTCTGGAATTCATAAATTCCAACGCCTTGGATCAACTTATCCACACCCCCACCAGGGGCAGCAATATCCTAGACCTGGTCATTACCAACATGGTCAACCAGTGTTCCACACCAGAGGTAAATTCTTCGTTGGTCAGATCCGATCACAAGCAAATCACCCTAGACAGCTACATGCCACCCCCACCCCCCCATTAGGGAAACCACCGTAAAAAATGTCTCCAAAGCCAAATTCATGCTTCTTAAGACAGAAGTGGCAACCTTCACGACACCCATGCTGACGGACAATAGAGGTACGACTGCTGAGTCCTATATAATTGCACTTTATAAGCACTTACACGAGTGCATGGATCGTGCAATCCCTAACAGAACCAAGATGCTATCCTCCAAAAAAAGGAAGCCAATCTGGTGGTCCCCTGTCGTAAACAAATTCTACAACAGAAGAAAGAAACTGTTGCAAAAAAGAGTAAAATCCCATGATTGGAGGAACTCCATGGTCAGCCTCAGTAAGAAGCTGAGATCCCTCATAAAATCCTCCAAAGCTAGTTATGAAAACAAAATTGCCACTGATTCTAAAGACAACCACAAAGCATTCTATAGCTATGTCAAGAATCTCAGTGGCAACACTCAGATCTGCTCTGAGTTACAGCACAATGGCACTAAATATACAGAACCAACTGATATTGCCAACATCCTGGCAGATAGGTTCAGTGCTAACTTTACCCCTCTCTCATCCCCTGAAGGGTCCATCTCTGTACTGGAAGAATGCAAAGTTCCTGTAATCACGGCTGCACAGGTAAAAAACACACTCTCCAAAGCCAAGAACACAGCATCCATGGGACCTGACAACATCCCAGGCTGCGTTCTACATGAACTACAGAACAAACTGGCACCCCACCTAAGTACCATTTCAGTCATAGCCTCACCTCAGGCTTTGTACCCACTGAATGGTGCACAGCAACGGTAATCCCACTACACAAAGGGGGGAGCCACCAAGGACCCTGGGAACTACCGCCCCATTAGCCTGACAAGCCTGGTCTGCAAGGCTATGGAATGTATCATCATGGAACTTATAAACAATGACATTGGTAATCTCCAAACTCTGGACCCTACCTAGTTCGGGTTTGTAAAAGACAGATCATGTCTCCTAAACCTGATAAGACTTATTTGAAGCGGTCACCAAAGCTGTAGATGAGGGTAAGGTGGTTCACACAGCCTATCTAGATCTCGCCAAGGCTTTCGGCACCACCCCCCACTCTGGAATTATTGATAAACGTACTAAACTAGGTATAAATCCCTATGTCACAAGATGGGTTGCCAACTGGCTCACTGACAGAACCCACATTGTGAAAGTAGCAGACTCTAAATCCAACTTCAGACCAGTGACAAGTGGAGTACCACAGGATTCAGTCCTAGGTCCTCTCCTGTTTGGTATCTACTTCTCTGAAGTGCAGCCTAACACAGTAGGTTTTTGGCTAGCAAAATTCACAGATGACTGCAAACTAGGGGCCATAATCAAAACTCCTAACAATGTGGACATCCTACAAAAGGGCCTCACTGAGACAGATGCCTGGTGTCAAAGCCATGGCCTCAAGCTCAATGCCAAAAAGTGCATTGTTATCCCTTTAGGGAAAAAACTCTGTACCCATGAACTACCACATAGGCGGTAGTCTACTTAGCACCGAAAGTGTGATGAGACCTTGGGACACAGGTGGACAGTAAGCTCCCCTTAGAATGACACCAGAAGCTTAGCCAATTTTTGGAGTCAATCATTTTGTCCTTGTACTGTGGTATCATTCTGGGTGATGGCAGGATGCTACTCTGGGCTAGGGTCATACCTGCCTGGGCTACAAGATCAGAAAGCTGCTCCATGTCTCTTTTCATGTAGTTCAGGGAGGTACGTCTCAGGTCATTCACACCAACATGGACAATGACAGTGTCATATTTGTATTTGCTGTGGAGTGACCTGAGTGCATGCATTATGTGGCAGATCCTGGCACCTGACAGGCAGCGGACAGTAACTTTCTCCTTGTTTAGCCTGGTGAGTGGAACATCAGTGTGCCTGAGTATAGAGTCACCTGTGACTAGAGTGTTGGGTACGTTGTCATGCCTTATGGACTGTGGTTGTGGCACACTGAGTTTGTGGGCTGTGTGTCATTTGGGTTGTGTTGGGGGGTGGAGGTTGCTTGCTTTTCTGCTTTGGAGGTCCCTGTTGCTTGGGTAGGTTTTTTATTTGAGAGCCTCTGTGAATGTAGGTGTGTGTTTTGTGTTTCTATGTGTGTGTTTTGGTGGTGTAGGTTTTGAGGGACTTATGTGATGAGTGTGGTGTGGTGCAAGTGTTTACCTTCTCCTCTTGACTGACTAGTCCAGTCTTGGGTGAAGAGAGCTTTGCTTCCAGTTTGGTTATATAATTGCATCTCTCACAGGTTGTAGTGTTGGGTGGTAGGAGGAGAGGGTTGTCTGTGTAAATGAGGCAATTGCTGCATTGCCCCAAGATGCCCAGATTCATCAGGTAGACAGGAGAAAACACCGGGAGCTTACCCTTAGACATGCCTGGATAGGTGCTTATTTATTAAGTACTAAAAACTGTTTTCCTCTACACAGTGAGGAAAGTTAAGTGTTGTAGTAATTTGTAGCTTATTTAGTGCTTACAATGAGTTCTGAACAAGTGCTGAGCTCAAAGAAACAGAATTGAGTACTGAAACTAGAAAACTGGCTAGTTCTAAGAAACAAAATTAAGCTAGAAGGCTTCCCTCCGACACAGAAAGGCTTGGAGGCTCGGAAGCTTACAAACAGTCCTGGATACTGCAAATCTGTATCTGGGCTAGACAGCTTATAGGAAAGGCAGGAAACAAGCTTAGAAAAAAATTATTTTTTTTTTTTTGTAAAGTGGAAATGGGAAAAGAGGAGCAGAAGCTAACTGGGTTGGCTTTCTCAAATGTTCTCCCTGGAATAGGTAGAATGAGGTAATGACACTAGACTGGGAGGAGTGTCCCAGATCAAATTTACAGTAGGGGTGGGCAACTGCAAAGCCACCAAGTATAAAAACAACATACCAAGAGAAGAGGGAGGGTGGGAAACAAAAATCAGAACAAGCAAACCCAACCAGATGCTTAAAGGGACAATCCCAGGGATTTTTTTGTTTTGATTCTGGTCTTTGTTTACATTTTCAGTCAGTCTTTCTGGGCATGTCCTAACTTTGGCTGCAGGCCTTGAGGGAGGGTGCTTACAGGAAGCTTCAGAGAAGTTAGGCAGATTCCTCATCAAATTGCAGTTGTACTCAGCAGCTCTCACAGAGTCATTCATTAGTTTCAACTGTCCTTTTTATCCTCAGAAAAACTAGCTTTTCAGGAATGTTATGACTTAACTTGGTAATACCCTGCAGGAAAGCATCTGAGCAGTGCAAAGTTAAAACATTGGTAAACAGAGCTTTCAGTTAATTTTATTTCATATTTTAATTTTGTGCTGATTTCTAAATGCTAGCTAAGTGCACTGATTTTTATGACACAAATGCCCTAGCTTCTGATGAAAGCATCTGAAAGATGCAAGTTTCAGACAGTAGTAGAAACAATATTTTTTTCTTTTTTCATGTTCAAATTGATCTCTAAATATTAGCCAAGTGTGGTGGTTTTCTGGTGAAATTGAAGTGTATTAACCCACCAGATGCGCAGTAGCAAGCCCCTCCCAAACCCCGCCTGCGAGCATGTTGACTACTACGCCCACCGCTCGGAGCATGTTGACTACCACGCCCACCGCTTGATACAGAAAACATTATAGACATATTAAAACATAAGCAAAACATAAGCAAAGAAAAAAAGATTACATTGTACATTATAACATAAAAACGCAGATGCGATTGCTGTCAAATCAAAGCATTTTTTTATTTTGCAAATCAGGGCAAAAGTACAAAGACAAGTACTGTTTTACAGTAAACAAGTACAAGTACTGTTTTACAGTAAAACATAAACACGCATACAGTCAGTGCGCTTCTCGTTGAATGTAGACATTGCAAGATCATATAACAGCAGACCTTCTGTGAAAGTAACAGAACTACAGGGACAGTATGACCACTTTATATAGAAAATGAAGATCATAGAACGATTTGCTGCCATTGTTTGAAAACTGTTATGAGAAACCTGCATGTTAAGGATGTGTCAGCTGCACTGGTAAGTGTCCCTGTTGAACATTGTAGTATTTGAATGGAAAGGGGTAATTACTCCATGCAACACCTTTATGTAGTGCCTGTTAAACATTATATTATTTGAATGGAAAGGGCATAATTACTTTATCATAACACCTTTATATAGTGCTTGTAAATCATTATATTATTTGAATGCAACACCTTTATGTAGTGCGCGTTAAACGTGTTTTGTGCTTATTTGACTTGTTTACAAGTACAAAGACTATTTACATATTTACATTTGACCGTTACATTTGCAGTGTGTGTCGGTTACGGCACATTGCCGTTGTTGATCCCCGCCCACTGGCATGTCAATCATGGTGGGCACGCCCATTCCTGCATGAACTCGAAGGTAGGTTAATACACTTCAATTTTGCCGGTTTTCTTACCTGGTAGTAGTTCTGTAAAAAGGCATATGCCTGATACAGGGTTTAAACGGGAGTAAACAGTCTTCAGTTCCTTTTATTTGTAGTCTACATTGCTCATATAAACTGAAAGCTGCTAGAGTAACACAATTTGCATTATCTGCATTTTCTGAAGGATAAGTCTGAGCTCAGATATATGTCATTATTTAGTGGCTTTCATCTTCATTGATTTGGAGGAAAATCACAAATTTTATGAGCAACAGACGAAAAATATCAGATGAAAATCTGGGCATTATGCAAAAATCTGGACAGTTGAGAGGTATGGCTGCCAGACACACTCATGCATTCCTTTAATTTCATATTTTATTTTGTGCTGTTATCATGCATTTCCTACTATACGTGCTATATGCTACATGTTGGTGACTTAGTGATTGCACTGTATGATATGCCCTTAAGCAGTTTTGTTTCTCTTTCTACCTTACAACTGCATGCATTTGTACTCGATTCTACTGTTATCTCTAGACAGGTAACTAAAATGATACAGTGTGGGTTTTTTGTTTTCATTATGTCTCTACTGCCTGACGAGTGGTTAATTCCCTGTCTGACAGTCCTTAGTCTTACATGACACTTTTCAAACTGTTGTTGCCGTTCCAAGTTACTCACATGAAGGCAACATCAGAGCAGTGACAAAACTAGTATCCTACCCTCTTCACTACTTCATTTTCCAATACTTTGCCCTTCATGGCAAATCAACACAAAATAGATAATTTTCCTTGTATGTGTGTTGTGTCCTGACTTCATATATTGCTTTTGCACAGTTGTATACAGAATCACTGTAGGGTTGCCACATCTCCACGAGTCCAAAGTGGGATTTTTGTATGAAAATGTGAGATTTTGTAGGACTGGACTTCAGTTTACTGCCAAAATAAAAGCTCATTTTTTTTTTTAGAATTTGATTGATTTATACTGTTTCATATAATATTTAAGTGTTTCAAAGACATGATAATGGATTTATGCATGTATTGAAAGGAAATGTCGAAAACATTTTTGTCCTAAAATTCTCAGCAATTTCCTGTGTGATCAGTAAAGTATTTCTGATTCTGATATTTGACATTGTTGATGTTTTTTCACAGGACACGACTGCCCAGGTAGTGGCTGCCTTGCATAAAGTGGGACATGTGATAACCCTATGTTACTGAAATTACTAAAGATGTGCAGCACACATTGGAAATCTGTTCTGTAAAATAGTGATGGTTACTATTGCAGTATAACCATTCCTTAATACTGTGCTACCTGCCATTATGTGTAGATCAAAAATTCTCTTTTCAGTACAAGGGTTACGTTCTCACTTTGTTATAGGGGGATATTTAACACAAGGGTCCATCTGTCTTTTGACTGTATTACTGAGATTCTGCAATATTATATTCTTATGTCAGTAAGTGCATAAATAAATAATAAATGTACTTGAGACAGTGCAGCTGTGCTGTATATATGCATGCTATTCCTGAACATACAAGTCATGCTTTTCTTCCTTTTGATTTTCACTCCCTGCTGTAAAAGTATTGCCATGTGCTTCGTCAGCTTGTAAGCTATGTCTAGCACTGATTTTTTTTTTTTTGGCTGTGCCTAACAGCTATCTAGACCACTATATATCCATTTCTAAGCCATTTGTTCTTGTTTTGGCATGATGAAAACGATACCCTTCACTGTCTCATGCCAACCAACAGTTTTCAGCCCAAGCTGTGTAGCCATCCTGCATTTCTAGGGTGTCTACCACAGGGACACATTTAAGTGATCTGTGAGTATTACTCCAATAAAGTGAATTACATATTGGGGTGGTATCCTGAGACTGTGCTCCAATCAAATTAAGTAATTCCTGTCAAAGAGAAACAGTTAGTTGTACTTTGAGATCTCTTAAATCTCAAAGTTCTGCATATCTACTGTTGTGAGTGTCTAGATATGCTACATGAAGCAACATCATATCAGCCCCTTGTACCCATACCCTCATCCATTGTATTCTTCCTTCTCTGTTGGGAAAATCGTATACATTAAAGATATCTATTAAAGGTATCATCACTTTTACTTTATAACCCCTCTGTATGCTCTCCAGGCACAACCACCATGTAATGGTAGTCTGTTCACTACCCAAGGTACTTGGATTAATTTCCCATTTAATGGCGCTGCAGTATAGCACAAGAGAGCTATAAATTCTTGAATCTGCCACCCTTCAAATGATATGTTAAACTGAGGTCCCATTTACCAAAGAGGTGTTAGCTCAGATGGATGCAAGGATATTGTGTGTTTGTTGAAAAGAGCAGTGGAAATTCAATGTTCAGCTGCAGTATCTACACCATTTTGAATGTATATAGTTTGAACTATGTTTCGACTTTCTGTATGAGTGGTGTTGAAATCTGTACATTAACATTTTCTGCTGGTGACACCATGTATTTCTACAACATATACTACACAAATTTGGGTACAGCAGATTTTGCTCACCTTACAAGTTGGATTTTCAGTTACTTCTGGGTCCAGTTTAATCAAAATCCATAGTATATATCTATGTATGTGAATATTACATAGTGTGGAAGTTTTTGCCATATGATATGTCAAATTGTCAGTAAACTGAACAGACATCAATGTAAATAATATTGATGTAAATACAGCATTTTGTACATAGTCTAAATAATATTGCTTATTTAAAACAGACCGATATATTTTTATATTAGATTTAAAGGTTTTGTTAATGAACATTTATTCTACTAAAGGTGGGCTTTGGGCCTGTTAGAGAAGCTGGCCTCGTAATGATGTGGGAGTTTGGGCATGGAATAGTGGTTTGTAGGATTGTGCTACAAAAAAAGATCTTCTGGAATACCCCAAGGAAGCTTAGATGTCTTCTATTAGGAAGTCAAAAAACAAGAATGGTGATAAAAAGCACCTTTAAGATTGTGACCAAACTGGTTTGAGAGACTTTTTTTTTGTGGACAAACAGAAATAGTCCTTTGTGTAGTTCTATTGCTTCAATGTATACAAAGAGAGTCTTCACCAGTATTTTTTCTTCTCTTCAATAAATACTCATTGCTTTCTGGCATATTGGTCTCTGTTGCAGTATGTTACACCAGTCTATGAGTGTGTGGTAACCACCCAACGTCTACTTCTGTGTAACTGTTCTGTTTATAGTTTTTGCAACTGTTAGAAGTTATCATGCTAACTCTAATAGGGAAAAATACAGGGATAACTCCCTTCCCCGACAGTGGTATCCACAATCCTTCATAGTGGCCCAACAGTTGCAGCAGAATTTATAAGATATAATGAGCTTTTACTCATGAAAAGTGTAATCTCAAATAAATGTTTCTGACTGAAAACCATCCATCATCACCAAACAAATCAACCTAAAAATGAAAATTGCCACTGAAATGATGCAGAGAGATATAAATCCTTAACTACAGCCCAGCTGCACTGCTCAAGTAGCATAAAGGGATAAAGCGGTGCTTATTGATGATGCTTCCTAAGGTGAGGTTTGGTCAATACAGGAGAGTTGTCCTCAAATATAGTCAATGAGAGTGGGGATGGGGAAAGGCAAAGCAGGTAGGTCATAATAAAGAAACTCCCCAGGAAGGAAGCACAGATGGCTGAGCTCCCAGTGGTACCTTTAGGATCCATGACTGTATCCAAAAAATGCCAGAAAACTCTAGGGATAGGAGGATGACCGGTAGACTCGGCATAGAAGTGGGACCCTGGGGGCTGGGCCAGTACCATGAGATCTGGAGGACCAAAAACAATGAAAGCATCACATGGAGAATTATAGCAGACTGTTTAGACAAAGCTAAATTTTTTTTTTTATATATATATATATTTTATCAGACAATGTCATACAGTGTAGAAAAGGAACAATATTGTTTGTAAATGTGCTGACAGGCCTGCGTACTACACATTATGAATGATGTCAACTACTTTGCAACACTCTTAAACTTGTCATTACTTATTCAGTTTACAAAGGGCATTCTAACCTGAATTCCACCTTAGCTTCAATCGAAAATATCCTTGCACTGATATTTCAGAAGTCCGTCTGACAACCCCACTTTTATATTATTATGTACAGCTTAATACCATTAAAGAAAGTAGACAACTGAATCTCACTGATAGACTCACTGATAGGACCCAGGAGGTCAAAATAGGTGAGGCCACCTCCACCAAGAGGCCAGTTATTAGTGGAGTCCCCAGGGCTCTGTACTGAGTCTGCTCCTTTTTTTGCATCTATTTCTCTGAAATGGAAGCAAATGCTGAAGATTTATGGTTGCCTAAGTTTGTAGATGATTGCAAGCTGGGGTTATCATTGATTCCCCTGCAGATTCTAGCATTCTTCAAGAAGGTCTATCTCTGACTAACAAATGATGCCGAAGCCATGGTCTTAAACTCAGTGCTAAGAAATGCATAATTGTACCCATTGGGAAGTCAACCACCCTGGATAATTAGCATGTTGATAATACACCCCTAAGAGTTGTAGCAATGGTCAGGGATCTGGGTACGCACATAGACAGCAGCCTTACCTTCGACCACCATGTGGCCACAGTGGTGAGGAAATCCTTTTATGTTGGACAACTTATAAGTAAGGCATGGCATCTAGAGTCAAAGTGTTAATTATCCCACTGTACTCTACCCTTATCAGACCAATCATAGAGTACAGTGCTCCCTCTGGCAGGTACCTGGCCAGGAGTATGCAGCATCTAGACTTACCACAGAGGTTCCTTACAAAAAGAATACAAGGCATAACAAACCTGCCTTATGCACCACACCTTAAAGCCCTTTCCCTTTTCCCTCTACCCTGTCTCCTATAGATTGCTGAGGGGTGATCTGTGCTTGACATACAAGGCATCTGCAAACTACATACTTATGAACCTTCTATATGTTTGTAAGTCAAATAGTACCAGAAATACAAGGTCTAGGGACCTGAATTTTGTCTGTGACTTAAATAGAACATGACGGAAAGACAGATATGTGTCATACAGACTGACACTCCAATGGAACAGGCTTCCCATCCACATGAAGCTGAGTTCATCTATTACCCAGTTTAAGTGCAATATAGACCAGTGAATGGGGAATAGAAAATTTACACCGGTATTGACACCCATGTCCCTTATGAACAGAGGTATCCTATAAATGCCTGGCTCTCAATGTCCTTTTCAGATACAGGATATCGTTATTCTTTTGGAACAACTTGGCTAGTCCTAGAAAGGACCCTCTAATTATCAGCCTAGTAACAATCTATGAATCTCAAATATGTGCATGCCTCTCAAAGTACATACAATATGCCTGTTTTGATATTGCAATTGAAAATGACAGAAATTACAAATTTTTCATAGTAAAAAGCATTTTGATCCTGATTTCATAAAAACACCTAAATAAAATGATTCTTATACATATACTGACAAATTATTATATCAAATTTCTCAGAAAAATATATAAAGACCCTCAGATACAAAATGCATTTACTGGTTGCTCCAGCTATGAGACACACACACACACACACACACACACACACACACACACACACACACACACACACACACGTATCTTCTTGTAATGTAGTTTACTACCCATGAAGCTAATTGAGGGTGGGAGGGGTCACACACTCAGTGACTAAAAATATATCTGTATTCAGAAGAAATAAAGTATATTTTTGATGAAATGAAAAAACAATGAAATATTATTCAGACCACTGTTGTACTGAGAGTACTGAACCAAACGTCACCATTGCACCCCAATGAAAACCAAATGTTATGTAAATTGTCAGACCTTGCAGTAAAAGCACACAAACTAAAGCCCCAGGGGACCTACACTGAAAGGCTATACCAGTGATGGTGAACCTTTTGTGCCAGGTGCTTTTGACATGCCAAACCCAAAATAATTCAGTGCACTTCACGTGAGTAATGAATGCAAAAGCAGTGTCTTTTGTAACTCTGGTGTTGGTGATTGTTGATATGTCACCCAAAATGTTGTGGCGTCTTGTCATCTTTGACAAGTGTGTCATAGGTTCTCCATCACTGGGCTATACATTTGTCTGTCTTTGAAATTTCATTGCAAATCATTTAGCTACTTCTGACATACTATGTTGCTGTTTGACATATAGTGTCCCCACTCAACAGACAATATCAATAATCATGCAAAAGTGATCATGTGATTGCCTTTAGCTTTTATACATTACTTGATATGAAAAATTATACCCACATTCTCTATAGTTTTAATGGCTAATTTAGAAGAAAATGGAAGCTGTCATCTTGCCCCAGTATTAACCGCCACAGAAATTTAATAAAAATACATAAATACGAAGTGTATTTGTGCTGTGGATAAAGTATATTGTTTCCAGTGCTGACAAATAAACGTTTTCTGCTATTAAAAGTGAAAGCACAGCAATGGACTTCAACTTAAATCATTGATACACTAAGCTTGGTTCACACTTTCCACCAAGCCAAAGCAATGGTCACTTTAATGTTAACTGCATCTGCCTACATTTCCTTTCTTTCACTGTTTGCATCCCATAGTTTTCAATCTTTTAGCTCCATAATATGGGATGCCACATTACCTCTAACAATATGGAACATACAAGCAAAACATAGAACATTTACTCAGTTCATCTAGGAAGCTCAAGTCATGGTAAATAAAGTAACTATTTTCACACACTTACAACACGTTATTTTGAACTCGTACAATTCAGCATTTGCAGTGGCTGTTGATTCATTCAAATATAGGACAGAGTCTTTCAATGTGTAACACTATGGAAAATGGAAGTTTTAACACTCAAATTCACATGCTGAAGAACATCACTCTAATTAGATAAAGCTGAAAGCCACTCTACCTCCTGATCCCCCAACAGGCAGCCATTTCTGGATACCAGCTGTGATTGCCAAAAGTAGTAAAAAAAAAAATCCAGCAATATATTTAATGTCACTTGTTAAGTGTTACTACACTTAGTTTAGCAGAAGCATATTGGCATCAACTGGGAATGGAAATCAAACCATAAGTAGATAAAAATCAGGCATCAACTGAATGTGTCAATAATCTAAAGAAAGAATATAAGTTGAAGGATCAGATGAGAAGGCAAGAAATGTGGAAAATGCATAAATACAGTTGCAAGTATAGGAAGCTCTTGGAACAAGCTCATGTTGTTCAGGATCAAATGCAGGAATGGTTAAGGACAGGTGGATTTAAACCAAGAGATGAAAGGTTAATATTGGCAGCCCAAAATAGTAGACTATGTACACATTGGTTGACACAGTCCATTGAACATGTGGGAGAAATGGACAAATGTAGGTTTTGTAAAACAGAATTGGAAACAGTCACACATCTTCTACCTGGTTGTGATAATATGAATGGCAGAAGGACTTTATACTGAAAAGCATAATAATGTGGCAAGACTCTTGCATTGGGAATTGTGCAAACATTATGATATTGAAGTGTCTGAAGAACACTGGAAACATGAGCCACGAAGCATCATAAAAAATGAAGTTTATATCACATGGGCTCACACCTTACCAACAGTTCAAAAAATAGATGTGACAAAATGAGCTATAGTAGTCCTTCAAAAGATGACAAAATTAGCATTGATCATTGAAATTGCTACACCCAGTGACTACAATGTCTTGCATACAGGGAGACACAAAGTCATAAAATACTAGAATTTGCAGGCACAAATGAGGGCAAGGTGGAAGAAGGATACCCAGACAGTCCCAGTAGTAGAAGGGGCAACAGGTCTTATAAAAAAGAATTTACAACTTAGATACGTTACCAATACATGTAACGCTATACGAATTGCAGGAGTCGTCATTGTTGGGCACATTACGGGTTCTGTGAAGAGCATTTCTGGCTAACGTCAAAGATTGAAACAATACTAATTTCATTAACTTTAACCGTACTTTGATGTGTAGGAATGGGGTCCATTCCCATCATGGTATTAGAAACCCAAAAGACATGGAGAAATTTAAAAAAGGGATAGACCAGAAGATACAGCAAACCTAATTGCTGAGAAATTCAGCTCCAACATTATTCCTCTCTCGCCATCGACCTCCTATCAGGAAATACCATCAAATATAACTACTCCTACTTTATCTTTCAGCTTTTCCTGGTTAGGGGTCGTCACAGTGGATTACTGGTCTGCAGACTGACTGACTGTTTTTATGGTGTCAAATTGGCAGCCCGGCTCCCAACTTTCACAGAAGACAAACATACACACACACACATACCTGCATGTATTTAAAACTGACTTGACCACAGGGAGGACATGCAGACTCCACACAGATGGTGCTCCAGCCAAGAACTAAACCAGAGAACTTCTTGCTGTGAGGCGACAATGCTAACCGCTACACCACCACAGCTTATCACTAGGAAAAATGTACTTAATGTTCTCTCTCAGGCCAAGAACACTGATTCAGTGGGCCCAAACAATATTCCAACATGCATTCTAAATAGCACGAAACATGACCTATCAGACTCTCTGCAGTTGCTATTCAACTATAGCCTCCAAACACGTTCTGTGCCTCACGGATGAAGAACAGCAACTGTCATCCCTTTGCACAAATGTGGGCCATCTACAGACCCTGGAAACTGGAAACCTATAAGTCTCACTAGTGTTGTATGCAAAGCCAAGGAAACATTTATGGAACAATAATGACATGGGAAATCTCCAGAATGGACCCAACCCAGTTTGGTTTCATCAGGGGCAGGTCATGCCTACTTAACCTGGTGGACTTCATTAAGAAGGTCATCAAAGCAGTGGATGAGTACAAAATGATCCACACTGCCTACATTGACTTGTCCAAGGCATTTTACATAATACCCACTCAGGCATTGTTGACAAACTCAAGAGGTTGGGTATAAACCCTTATGTCACCCAGTGGATAGCCTGCTGGACACAAGATGTTAGAATTGGGGAGTCAACCTCTACAAAGAGGCCAGTCACAAGTGGAGTCCCTCAGGGATTGGTCCTGGGACCACTCATTTTTGGCATTTGCTTTTATTAAGTCACTAAATTGAATAAATTTGCAAACAATTACCAATTTGGAGCAGTCATAGAATCCTCCACCAACACAAATGTTCTCCAGAAAGGGGTGACTCAGACAAATAACTGGTGTCAGAGCAATGAACTAAAACTAAAAACCAAGAAATGCATAGGTGTATCCTTCAGGAAGTTATACACCCCTGATAACCGTCATATTGACAACACACCCCTAAGAGTTCACCCAGTAATCACGGACTTAGAGACACACACAAACAGTAATCTAGCCTTTCACCATCGTGTCTACAAGTAGTGAGGAAATCATTCTATGTTGTGCAACTTAAAACAAAAGTATGTCATCTAGGTCCAAGGAAGTCACTGTTCCTTTGTATTCGGCATTCATCAGACCTATCATTGAGGACAATGCCCCCTTTTGTATATACCTAACCAACCACATCCAACAACTGGAACGTTCACACAGGTTCCTTCCTAAAAGAATACAGGGTGTACGTACCATGTCCTATGCATACCACCTCAAGGCCCTATCTCTGTATTCTGTCTCCTATAAGCTGTTGAGGGAGATCTATGCCTGGCATACAAGGCATTGTCAGATTCCACACTGATATACCTCCTGCATATCTGCAAAACAAACAGCATCAAAATTACTTGATCTAAAGACTTAAACCATACCTGTGATATAAATAGGGCATGCTGTACAAAGAGGTATACATTCCCAGAAACTACCACTTCTCTGGAACAGGCTCAACATCCATGTGACGCAGATTTCCTCCTTAACCCAATTCAAGTGTAACCTGGACAACTGAATGAGGAACAAGAAATTCATCCTTGGTTTGTCACCGATATATCTATAATGGACACAGGGAGCCTGTAAATGTTTCATCTCCCAGATCCCTGCTTGTAAATGCTTCATTTCCCAAGCCTCTATTTACACTTATCTAGTGTACCAGAACTTGTCAGAGATTTGGGATGCATGGCTAGGCTTAAAAAGACTCTTGTGGTTGTTTGCCTAATACACACCTATGAACCTATAAGTAAAACATTCATTTTGCAGGCGGGGAAGCCTCAGTATACCCTTCATGTGTGATGTCATACATGCTGTTCATTATATAAAACATCTGAGACTGCACTAATCCTTCACTGATAAGGGAGACACAGCAAATCTAATGGCTTGATTCAGCTCAAACTTCACCCCCTCACTCCTCCCTGGCTACCCCATGTTAAATCCATACTAGCATACCCCCCCCAACTATTATCAGGAATCAGGTTATGGTGGCACTCATTAAGGCCAAAAACACTGCCTCAGTGTGCCTCAATGATATCCTCTGGTTGCCTCCTGAATAGTCTAAAACATGACCTATAAGGACCACTTGAGGCACTCTTCATCTACAGCCTCAAAACAGGTTGCATACCAAGGGAATGGTGGACCGCAACTGTCATCCCTGTACATAAGTGCATATCAACCGACCCCAGGAACTGCAGACCGCATCTCTCAACCATACTGAATTCCTCAGTATTTACTGGTTTTGAGGGCAAAATATTGGGATGCCACAAATTCTTGAGTGGCCCCCTTAATTTCTGAATTTCCCTGTCTTTTTTTTTTTATTAGCACTTTAAATTTATGGCTGATGTCACCACCAGCCTACAGGGGAGTGTGTGATGACATCAGCTACTGCCTGTTGGACTTGGAGGGAAATAGGGAATGTAACAGCAATGGCTGCATATGTGCATAAGTTTAGTCCTCCCACATGTCCCAGGCCTCCAGGTAAGAAAACTGTTATCTATCAGGCCGGTAAGATTTATTTTTATTTTATCTGCTGGGCTGGCCAAGTGTGCAAGTTTTATCTGCTGGCCAAGTGTGAAGTTAACTTATTTTATCATAAGTCCATTCATTATTGTGCATTCGTAAGTCTGGCCAAGAACTGTGTGCATTACAAGTCCACTGTTTTGTGCATTTAGTTTATCTGCTGGCATTAACCATTGCTGTGCATCAGTTTATCTGCTCATTAGGTTTGTATATTTAGTTTATCTGCTAGCAAGCATTATTTAATCATGCTGCCGTTGTTTTGACCTGCTGGCTGCAAGCATTATTTTATGATGCCGCTCACACTTTCTCTTCAAGTGTGCAATAGTGCAGCTGCTAGCCATTCAGTTTATCTGCTCATTAGAATGCCACTCACTCAATTATCTGCAAGCATTATTTTAGTTTTAAAGTCCATTCGTTGTTGTGCATCTGCGGGCCATTTCAGTTTATTTGCTTGTTTATCTCTTTATTTTAGATGCTCGTCAGCCATTTGTGCATCTGCCATTCAGTTTATCTGTTCATTAGAATGCCACTCACTCACTCAGTTCTGCTTGCCAAGTGTTATGTTATCTGCTCATTGCCAAGTATCTGCTGGCCAAGTTGGGGGGGGGTAAAAAGTGGTTAGAGTTAAACAGGCACAAACCCTGTACCTTAGGTACAAGGAGCAAGAGCCTGAATTATTCTTCTCTTTCTCCTTCTCCTTCTTCTTCTTCTCACCACAGCAGATCATCTGTTTCCATTTCTTCTTGTCCTCTGCATCTTGTTCTGTTACACCAACCACCTGCATGTCCTCTCTCACCACATCCATAAACCTTATCTTAGGCCTCCCTCTTTTCCTGTTACCTGGCAGCTCCATCCCTAGCATCTTTTTTCCAATATACCCAGCCTCCCTCCTCAGCACATGTCCAAACCAATGCAATCTCGAACTAATTCACTAAATAATGATAGGAAGACTGAGACTTTAATGGCTATCTTTCAGGAAATGCATGGTAACACAAACATTTTATTCTAGCAACTTTTCTAAGATTGTATAAGCAATGTTTAAAATGTGTCCCTGGTTTTGGGCCTTTGCCCCCTCTCCAATAAATGTTGGCTTTTTCCAGATTTCTTATGCTGCATAGTTTCTCAGGGGGAGAGAAGTTTAGTGCTGCTTATGTGAAATCTGTTTGTGTTAGTAGCACAACAGGTAGAATACTCGCTTTTGATGCAGAAGGCTGTGGGTTGTACTCCCACAGTATATAGATGGATTGCTGATACTGTAATGTGTTGTACTTTTAAAGGGGTGGATGCTGCAGTCCTGACAATGTCCTCTTTGGTGGATATACCTAGTAACTATGAACCTGTTGTCAGTTTGCCATCCATTCCCTATTGCAATATTAGTAACTTATCATTTTTTAATGGAGTAGGCAATTTATTCCTCAAGGGCAACAGGTGCTTTATTTGTAGATGAAACAATGAAATATAAAGTTGTTTGTAGCAGCAACCTCTTCATTAGTTACAGATCTCTTTAATTCGGAATTATTTAGATCACTTTTACTTCTGCAGAGATTGTGCATATTTACTGATACTGGTGGACTGTAGAAGTTTGAGTAGACTTTTATGATGGAAATGTTCTGAATTGAGCAGTTTTGTCATTATTGGTTCATGCATTTTGTTTCATTGCTTACTGGAAAATGTTCAAAACAATAAATTTAAAACACGCTTTAACAAGTGTGCTGTATTATACAAGGAATATAATTTAATACAATTGGGAAGGTGTATCAAAGAAATATTGTATGTTTCGTGTGCAAGGGGCCTATGATTTGAAAACATCCCAAAGGTAATCTTTAGCTGCCACTGTCCAGATGCATTTTCTTTGACTGTGGGTTTCAATGTTGTTTCAGTGAATGTGAGTTTACTTTCAAGGGCAGAGAAGTTTTAATGCTAAGTCTATTTTCATTGTGAGACTGTATTGCTTTGTTTAGCAGATGTCTATTAGTGTTTGTGCTATAAAATGTAAAATAAAAGTTTTAAATGAAATCTAAATAATCATTGTAGAAGTAAAGCAGTATGCACATTACAGTGTTTATGCTAAATGGGGCAAAATAGCCAAGTAATGAGACATTGGAATGACTGCAGCGGGGAGGGCCATACCTCCCAACCGTACTGAATTACTCAGTAATGTGGTGCCATGATTCCCGAGTGGCACCCCTTCATTTCTGATTTTTCCCAGCTTTTTTAAAATTGTTTTTGTTTTTTGAGCTGATATCATCACGTGCACAATGATGTCAACTACATCACCCTGTCGGAATTGAGCTTGCCTGGGAAGGATGTATGAATGGTGGAAGGAAACTGGAAACAGTGAGTGAGTGGGAAGGATTACTTTTTGAATGCTGTCTGTGGAAACATTTATCAGAAACATGATGCTAGTGGGAAGGACTGCTTATACTGTGGAAACATTTATCTGGGGTACTGCAGAGCTTGAGCATGGGCCACGGATACTGCAGAGCCAGAGCTTTTGAGGTATTTGAGAACTGCGTGAGTTGCAGAGCTGCTTTTGAGGTATTTGTGAACGGCGCAAGGCCATGAGTTGAGCTTGGTATTTGTGAACGGCAACGGACTGCTTGACTTGAACTATATTTTGTGTGTGTGTGTGTGTGTGTGTGTGTGTGTGTGTGTGTGTGTGTGTGTGTGTGTTGTGACAGTGCTAAATAACAGCCACAAGTTTGCCATACAAATCTGCATTTGCAATTTTGAATGTTCCTCCTGTTTTCTCTTTTATAAAATAAACATCTGCTGATTAGAGCTATAGGAAAGTAATGGATGGTAGGGATGTAGCAGTCTTATAGAAGAAATCTGTATGACATGATAATAAAACAGCATATCTATCATGCTTTATGTGAAGTTCTGCAGACAGCTTGCTGTAATCCTGTAGCAGTGACAATGATATACCACACAGGAAGAATGTTTAACATCTGGAACCCTACTAGAAATACCATATAATTTTGTTCAGGACAGCAGTAATGAACATTATACAAACAGATCAAGACAGCTCATCTGTGGAAAAGGTAGGATTTACCAAACTGTGGTAATGTTTACATAAGAGGATGAGCCTGAGTGGGTAAATTATGCCAAAAGTAGGTAAATCTTTAATTAATCATGAGTGAGCAGTGATTATTTTTTTTCTAAAACCTTTAGATCCATTGTGTTCCCCTTTGCATATCCATTAATCTAAAACCTTTAGATCCATTGTGTTCCCCTTTGCAAATCCATTAATTTTCTTACAATTAATTACTTATCTTCATTTAGTTTAAAAACATTCCCACTTTGTCTACTGCAACTGTGTTATACACATTTTTATCCTGTATGGGAATCATGTATGTATTTTATCCAGCTTTATCGCATGTTAGATTCAGAAAATGTCTCCAAACACTACTTCCAGATTAAACATTTTGGAGGCCCAATAAATGCTAGAGGAGTTTGATTGATCCTCAAAACTGTGACAAATTATTAGTGATAAAAATCAAAGGCAAGTAAGCTGGTTAAGTGGTAAGTGGCAAAAAGTAGTCCAAAGCAAAAGAAACAAAGTCACTTATCCACAAACGCAAAAACTTTTTAATATAAAAACAACACAGCTTTCAGACATAAAGTCTTGATGAAACACTGATGAAGGACTTTTATGTCTGAAAGCTTTGTTGTTTTTATATTAAAAAGTTTTTGCATTTGTGGATAAGTGACATTGTTTCTTTTACAAATTATTAGTGCTTGGGGAAATTTTATGTTAATTCTGAAATTTTGATATGTTGAAGAATTCATTTTACTTTGATGTACAGAGTTAGATTGCTTTAAAAGGTGTTCACAAGTTTTAGAATCTACTGTTTGTTGGCTTGAACTATAGATTAATTGCCACACCACTTATAAAGGGTGTCAAATTTATGATATTTATTAACAGCATACAAATAAAAATATTAATGTCTTATATATAACTGTATAAATCACTGATTACAGACATGTATCTATAGCTATATTTATATGTGCCAAATTAACCATGGTGCTGCATGTCTATTCAATAACTTCCTGGCTAAATCACTATTCCTTCAATCTGATTTGTCCATAATTTGTATTATATTATCTATAGTTGGAATTTGATTAATCTTCTGTTACTGTTGTACAATATTGCTTGAACAGCACACCCCTTGAAAAAAAACCTCTTCAATTATTTCTGTCTTTCTACACAGCATCTCATTCATCAGCTAAGGTAGTGCCACCTTTAACCACTTAACCTTACACAGAAACAAAAAAATATGCTCCAAGTTCCCAGATTTCTAGCATTCTGGATTGACATTTGGGAATGTTTTCCTCCATGTTTGCAGAGTGTAAAAATTTCCACGAAAATATTCCAAATCTCCTGGGGTTTGTTGCATGTGGTAGTGAATGGCAAACTAATTGCCATATAGCATCAGTTCTCCTTATATCTGACATTGTACCCCAATCCTGTTTTAAGCTTCCCCTGGATTTCTGAGGTAATGTGTCATTAAGACTTTACATGCACACCTAAACAGACTTCTCTCACAGTGCATCTCCAGTGCTTCTGTTATGAATAATATCAGCCACGAAGGTATTGTTCCCACATTCCAAAGACATGCAATAGGTGGATTGACACAATATTGGCCAAAGGATTTTGTGTGTGTGTGTGTGTGTGTGTGTGTGTGTGTGTGAAAATGCACCAGGTGAATACACCTGGTAGCTAGAGAGGTACTCGGGCTCAAACCCTGTACCTACCTTGGGTCCAGGTAAAAAGAGCGTAAAGTCCCTAGCCACCACCACTTGTGAACTTATGCCTCATATTTTTGTTCTGTTCCTCATAATCTCTGTGGTTCAGGATTTTTGTGGCAAATCCTTGAAGGATTGAATTCACTACATTACAGGCATTTGAATTTCAGACTTCATATTCTTCAGAAAATAAATGGTAACACAAAACCTTTTATTCTAGCAATTTTCTAAGTTTATAAGATCAGTATTTGAAATTTGTCCCTATTTTGGGGCTGTATTCCCCCATTATTGGCCTTGTCCAGGTTTTTTCTGCTAAGACATTGAGAGCTATGGTGAGAAGTAAGAACTGAATTCACTAAATGATAGCCATTTAAGTTTCAGTCTTCCTATCTTTCAGGAAACTGCTGATTTGGCATAGTGGTATGTTGCTCTGACTGTAGTGCACAGGGTCCTGGCTGGGTTCAAGACATGACAGTGAAATGCATGGTGGTAATATAACATTTTATTCCTGCAACTTTCCAAAATTATGCAAGCAATGTTTAAAATGTGCCCCTGGTTTTTGGCCTTTTGTGTCCCACCCCCCAAAAAAACTGAAATTGAAAATAAGTGTGAGAAGCTGTGCAGGGTGCCTATGGCTTACACTACTGTCATTATATATATATATATATATATATATATATATATATATATATATATATATATATATATATATATATATATATAGTGTGTGTGTGTGTGTGTGTGTGTAAGTAGACTTTTATGATGGAAATGTTCTGAATGGGGCAGTTTTGTTATTATTGGTTCATGCATTTTCTTTGGATGTGGTGTGGGTTTCAATGCTGTTTCAATGAATGTGAGTTTCAAGGGCAGAGAAGTTTTAATGCTAAGTCTATTTTCATTGTGTGACAGTATTGCTTTGTTTACCAGATGTCTATTAGTGTTTGTGCATTGTGCTATAAAATGTAAAAATAAAATCCAAATAATCATTGTAGAAGTAAAGCAGTATGCACATATTAGTGTTTATGGTAAATGGGGTGAAATAGCCAGGTAATGGGACATTGGAATGGCTGCAGGGGGACTCTGTTGCCATATTTTGGTTGTCTTTTCTTCAGTTTGCATTTGAAAGTTGGTATCCCACAATTCCATTGGAGTGGGTGGGGTTACATAATTATGTATGCACATTTTGTTAATCAGATTTGTACCTATTTTTCATGGGCCTTGTCCAGATTTTTGATCTTTCCAGGTTGAGAGGTATGGGGAAGGCTTTGTATGGGGGCGCATTCACCCATCATTTTGTGAGGGTGGAAGGGTGGCAAACTCAGACAGCCCTGGGCAGCACAAACTCTAGCAACACCACTGATCAGTAGGCCATGGAAAATGACTTTTGGAGGACCTAGTTTGTTTGTCTTTTCGGCTTTTCCTGGTTAGGGGTCACCACAGCGGAACTCTGATCCGCTAATAATTGATAGTAAATTTTTATGGTGCTGAGTTGCCAGCCCGACTCCCAACCTTCAGCTAAGGCATGCCCATTCACACATGTCTTTCGAACGCCACTCGACCGCGGGGAGGACATGCAGACTCCACACAGAAGGCACTCCAGCCAAGAATCGAACAGGAGAACCTCTTGCTGTGAGGCAACAACGCTACCACTGCACCACCGCTTTATAAACTATAATATTCTTTGGCTAAGATTAGAATATTACCTGTCATTAAATGCCCTACCTTTACCACAAAACCCACATACTGCAAGTCACCAAAAACAAAATCCTAATGTTCATCATCTTCTCAATTCCCAGTCAACATCATTGCTACACATTAAAAAATGGTTACCATTTACAACAGGGTCTGGGGCCATATTTTGGTTGTCTGTTTTTCAGTTTGGGTTTGAAAGCTGGTATCCCCAATTGCATTGGAGTGGGTGGGGGTCACATAATTATGTATGCAAATTTTATGTTAATCATTGTACAGATTTGTACCTATTTTTCACTGGCCTTCTTTGTCCACATTTTTAAGGTTCACAGGTTGAGAGGTATGCTGCAGACCCATGAGCCTGACAAGTCTAATATGCAAAGCGATGGAACAAATTATCATGGAAATGATTAACAAGGTCATTGGCAATCTACAGACATTGGACCCATCCCAGCTTGGCTTTCTTAAGGGAAGGTCGTGCCTACTGAACCTAGTTAATTTCCTGAAGAAGGTCACCAAGGCAATGGCAATGAGGGTAAAACAGTGCATATCACAACTTAGCTGAGGCATTTAACACAATACCTCACTTGGGCATTGTTGATAAGTGAGATTTGCCAGAGATGGCCTTCACCTGTCACCACTGGGTTTCTGGATCCTGGCCAAGGCTCTCGCCTCCCCCATTGTGCCTTTTTTAGGCAATGTCCCAAAGACAAACCTTCCAACATAAAAGATCTGTCTAAAAGCAAATCGAAGGTCATGTTGCTTAATGCTAAGAGCCTTAACCTGAAAATGGACTCAATGGAGGCCCTCCTTGCACTGGAAGATGCTAATGTCTGTGCAGTCGCAGAAACTTGGTTCAGGGCTGTGGAGAGCACCCCTGCCTTACCAGGCTATACCTCATTCCACACATTCCGACCCAAAAATGAGGTCAGGAAGACCAAGGGTGGTGGAGTCTATATCTTCATTAAGGGCAGGCACACCTCCAGACTGGTTTGCCAGCATGATGCACTGGAGCTACTGCAGGTATAGCTGACAGTTGCAAGACATCCATCCAAGTTATAGCTAGCTATAGACTGCCCTCCATGACTCAGGAAACCCACTCCTCTTACCTGGATCTACTTGACTCCATCAAGGTACCCCCTAACACCCTGATCCTTGGTGACTTCAACTACCATACCATAGACTGGGTAAACTATTCTTGCACTAATGTACTCTCTCAACAATTCCTTGACTTCATCAGTTCTAACATACTAGACCAGGTCATCTCATCCCCCACAAGGGGAGAAAACATTCTGGACATGGGTTCTCATCAACATGGGTGACCACTGTACCACTCCCATAGTATGTTCTTCCATGGTGAGATCAGATCATTGGACTGTCTCATTCAAAGTTTCTATCTCACCCAATCCCCTGCCCCCAGCCGTAATCAAGCTAAAAAACTTCTCAAAAGCTGACTACAACCTCCTAAAGGAGGGTATCTGTAGCTTTACACCACCGCCTCCCTCAGAGGATGCAGACAAATATGCTAAACAGCACACCAATGCAGTATACAAGCACCTGGACAACTGGATGGACTCAGCCATACCTAATAGAAGTAAAACCTGCTCCTCAAGGAAACACAAAACTGTTTGGTGGACATCCTCTATCAACAGGTTTTACAACAAAAGGAAGAAACTGTTGTCCAAGGGTAAAAAGGAACAAACTCTAAAAATTCCCTCCTTAGCCTCAACAAGCAAATTAGATCACTACTGAAAACCTCCAAGGCCAATTGTGAATTGAAACTAGCCTCCACAACAAAGGGAAACCATAAAGTCTTCTTCAGCTATGTCAGGAACCTCCATGGCAATGCCCAGGTTTGTTCCGAATTAGTACTTAACAGTATCACTTACACTGATCCTGTTGACTTAGCCAACCTGCTAGCAGATAGGTTCAGTGCAAACTTCACCCCATGTCCCCCCAAATGCCCTTTTGACATCCCCAATACTTGTCCTGTACCTCACATCTCCATAGATCAAGTGTTACAGGCCCTATCCAAGGTAAAGAACACAGCTTCCATGGGACCTGATAGTATCCCAGAATGTATTCTGCACAATCTCCAGCAAGAACTGGCTTTGCCATTGATCACCCTATTCAACCACAGCCTAAGTACAGGCTTCATTCCAGCAGAGTAGAGAACTGCCATTGTCATCCCCTTGCACAAAGGTGGTGCCACTACTGACCCAGGAAACTATCACCCAATTAGATTGACAAGTCTGATCTGTAACACCATGGAGCGTATTATTATGGATCTCATAAACAAGAACATAGGCAATCTCCAAGCACTTGACCCCACCCAGTTTGGATTTGTCAAGGGCAGATCTTGCCTGTTCAACCTGGTTGACTTCTTTGAGACTGTCACCAAGGCTTTGGATGAGGGAAAGTCAATACATACAGCTTACCTTGACTTGAACAAGGCCTTTGACACAATTCCCCACTCGGGCATCATTGAAAAGCTAACAGAACTTGATGTAAATCCCTATCTCATCAGGTGAATGGCCAACTGGCTCATTGACAGAACCCTCAAAGTCAAAATAGGTGCCTCCACCTCTGATAGCAGACCTGTCACTAGTGGAGTTCCCTAGGGATCTGCCCTGGGACCCCCACAGTTTGGCATCTATTTCTCAGAGGTCCAGGCAAAGACAGAAGGCCTGTGACTGACCAGGTTTGTGGACAACTGTAAGTTGTGTGCTGTCATTGACTCCCCAGATGATAACATACTGCAAGAGGGTCTCAGAGCCACTAATGACTAGTGCCAAAGTCATGGCCTCCAGCTAAATGCAAAAAAGTATACCATCATACCATTCTGCAAAAACATGAGCCCTACTGATTACCACATCAACGGCAATCCCCTAAGCACACAACCTGTGGTGAGAGACCTGGGCACTCAGGTTGATAACAACCTCACATTTCACCATCATGTAGCGGCAGTGGTCAGAAAAGCCTTTTACTTGGTTCATGTCATACAAAAAGGGATTGCATCCAGAAAAAAGGAGGTTAGTATCTCTCTATACTCCTCCCTCATTAAACCAATAATTGAGTATAATGCCCCGTTTGGGATGTACCTCTCCAAACATCTGCACTAACTGGAAAGGCCACTGAAATACCTCACAAAGAGAATCCATGACCTCCAACATCTGTCCAATGCAGACAGGCTAAATCACTATCACTCTATTCAGTATCATACAGATTGATCAGGGGTGATCTGTGTCTTCCCTACAAGGCAATATCGGACCCTGCCCTACTAGAGATGCTCCATATCCGTAAGTCTAACTCCTCCCGCATTACCCGCTCAAAAGGCCTGAATCTATGCAACATCAACAAAACCTGCTGGATAGATAGGTTTGTCTCCCAGAGGCTGCCCCGTCTCTGGAATAGACTTCCCATACATGTCAAACAGAGCATTTTGTTGACCCTCTTCAAGTGCAACCTTGATGACTGGATGGGAAACCACAAATTTCTCCCTGGGGTTCCACCTGTGTCCCTCAATGACAGGGACGACAGGTGCTGACTGAGGTTTCTTTTTGGGAATAAACTCTTGGCTAGGCTTGTAAGGGCCCAGGGCCATTAGCCTAGTAACCTCCTATGAACTCTCCAAGCTAATCATACCTCCCTACTAACTTGCATGATTTCTGGGTGGCTCAGTGATAGGACCCAAGAAGTCAGGATTGGTGAAACCACCTCCACCAAGAGACCAGTCAACAGTGGAGTACCCCAAGGCTCAATGCTGGGTGTGCTTCTGTTTGGTTTCTACTTCCTAGTAGTCATGGCCAATGTCAAAGGCCTTTGTCTCACCAAATTCACAAACAACTGTAAACTTGGAGCAGTCATAAAATCACCCCATGCCAAAACATCTTGCAAGAGGGTCTAACAGACAAATGACTGGTGCCAAAGCCACAGTTTAAAACTCAACATCAAGAAACACACTATAATTCCCTGTGGAAAACTGTCTACCCATTTTAATTACTCTATCAATAAAACTCCCCTAAGAGTCGATCAGGTAGTCATGGATCTGGGAACATATGTAGACAGTAATCTAGTCTTTGACCAACATATAGCAAATATACTAAGAAAATCTTTGTTACCCAACCTGTTGTTAAGGGTATGGCGTCCCGGTCCAAAAAACGTATAGCACCATGCTACTCAGCCCTTGTCAGACCCATCATTGGGTGCAATGCCGCCTTTGACATGTACGTAACTAGACACTTGCAACAGGTGGAAAGTCCACAAAGATTCCTCATCAGGAGAATCCAGGGCATGAATACCGTGTCCTACACAGATTGCCTAAAGGCCCTGTCTCCTTAGTCTCTATCCTACACGCTCCTGAGAGGAGATCTATGCCTGGCTTATAAGGCATCCTTAGAAGCAGCCCTGATGAGTCTTTTCATACATCCAGAAAACAAACCGTACTAGAAACACTAGATTCAAGGATTTGAACTTCATTTATGACACAAATAGACATGCTGGAGGGACAGATCTGTGACACAAAGGATTCCCATATTATGGAACAGGCTCCCCATTCATGTGAAGCAGAGTTCATCCCTGACCCTTTTCAGTGCAGTGATCCCTGGAAATGTAGTATGAGCAAATAGTTGGATACAACCATCCTATCAAGACACAAACTGACCAACCATGATGTATCGAGTTAAAACAAACAGAACTAAAAATAAAAATAAATAAAAAAATGGTGGATGATCCCATCCAAGAGTAAGTAACCAGCCACACACCCACATGAAAGTTAAAATAGGAAACTTTTGATATAAATAAATAAAATGTTACAACACATTACTGTTTAGTAAAAAGAAGGCGATAGTGTAGTGTACTGGCTCACCAGATGCGCAGTAGCAAGCACCACCCAAAATCCAAAAAAAGTTGGAAGTATTCAGTATTCATACGGTGTGAATGAATACTTATTCTGTTTCCGATGCCACAATTTTTAGTATATTTTTTGTATGTTATAGATTTTACTCTAGCTTAGACAACAAGTAAAAAGAGCCAGTTACTTCACTGCACCCGAAGGAAAGTACAATATTTACTTCAGTTACTAACTCATTTAGCTCTCTTGATACCTCATTAAATATGTAGTGTTTCACACAGTGGAGTTTACCTCCAAAGCAACTCAACATGTATATATATTTTTTTTCTATTTTGACTTCCAGAGGGGAAAAAAAACATTTCAGCCAGATGACCACTTTCACATCCCTACCCGCTCTGTCACTAACGCTCGTGAAGACACAGTATCTGACTGTGATGCCATCTCCATGGAGCAGGTTTTCAAGGGGGATATTTACTTCTCTTCCCTTCATCAGTTTTGCCATCAGCGTGAAGACTTATCTAGCTTCTCAGAGGCTTCTTAATCTACTGCATTACTACAGACGACTATTTCCATTTCGATGTTATTAGGAGACTCTTGGTGTTCTGCTTACTTTGTTAGTCACTCTTTGAACACTGCCTTGCATTTACAGTGAGACCCTTCAGCAGGGTAGTAGACAACAACCTCAGGGTAGTAGCTTTATCCCCTGCAGGCTGTAAAACTACCACGTTTGCTCCTCCAGCACTAGCTGTCCATGTGTGTCCTTAACATTGCCTCGCCACTGCTCATTAGTACGTACATTCGGCCACATTAATTGTATGCATAATGTCACTGCCTAATATGAATGGCATGTCAATCATGCCTCATTTTATATGCAACTTTTCACGCCAATCACCGCGTCACGCCCACTCCTGCGCAGAACTGAAGGTGAGCCAGTACACTACACTATCGCCAAAAAAAAAAAAAATACAGCAGAAGTACACAAAACACATAATTTGTACCCATTTATTCGTCACCATGCACCTACAGAACAGAAGCTGAAAGCATTGACTTATCTTAGCCTTACAATCTCTCAAAAATTAAAAGCTGTACTTAGTTGAAATACCAGCACCTATCTGTTGTATTTATTGTTCACACAGTCTTCTGGTAGTAGTCTTCCTCCACAAAGATGACAATTTCAAAATAATTCCTTCAAAAAATTAGCAATGTAACTAATATCCATGTAATAAGGCATGGGTCAACAGGACTGTTTCTCCTTTTACCAGAGAAAAGATTGCAAGAAACTCTCTTCCAGCTTTTCACTGTGGCTGTGGGTTCTGAACTGAGCCAAAATCCTGCAGGAAGTTCAAAGCATGTCATACCTCCTACAGAGCCATACCCCGCCAATAATGGCTTCTGTGCCACTTTTCATAAATTGAAATTACAATCCCTTAATTATGAAGTATTGATAAAATGGGAATCTGTCAGACCTGAGAAATGAATATCTCTCCACCACCTTGTTAATGTGAATGGGGACATTTTCACCTCTTTTCACTCTTTCATTGAGATGAATGGGAAAGTTTTTATATGCCTTCACACCTACCATGGCGTTGTCTTTGCCAGGGAAGTTTTGTTTCAACAGGAGATTCAAGTGATTATTGAACTCCAACACTTGACTAAGAATATTGAGACCATGTTTATAGTAAATCTCTTAAAAATTCAAATGCTATGTTTCCTTACCAAATAGTGTAACATTTCATGAAAATCATTATAGTAATTATACAGTTTAGTCAAAATGTAGGTAATGACATAATTCATAAAAATTGTGAACTGTGTGTGAAGACTGAGATGAAAGCTGACAACAAAAGTTTAAAGCCCTGTATATGAGTAATGGTGAGACAGACTGAGTGACTACTTCTGAACACTTTGCAAATGATCATATTTTACTAGTATCCTTGTGGTTGACTGTATGGTCACTGTCCCTCACTAGCACATGGCAAGTGATACACACAAAAATCATTCTTCTATAGTAACTGAGGCATTCTGAACTAGATTGTGTGACTATTGTAGCTGTGACCTGGTAGTTCAGTAAAATAATGCATGCAAAATAATTGGTCACAACGGCTCTGCATTCCAGAGTCACTTAATTAGGAAGGTTCGAACCATGAAATAAATAGTCTGTCAGCAGCAATTAAGCAGTGTTAGCAAACTGTTGTACAACAGTACCACCTAAAAAGGGGACACGTTAAATGTCCACAGTGTAGCCTGTTACAAAATGGTATGCAGGTTCTGTATCCTGCCAGAGGACAGAAATTGGCTGCTGGATAATATTGTCCACAACTCAGAAGCTGATAATAAATGGAAATGTTGAAGAATATGGTTTACTAAGTCAATGTCTGGCTGCTTGGTAAAATGACAGTCATAGTTGGGTCACATGTCCAGGTGTGGCTTGTCAGCTTAGAGGTATGATTCTCACTTTGGGTATGAGAGGTACCAGGTTAATATATCAGACACGCCCAGTGTTTTTCCCAGCCTTGATGAATGTGTTGCACATGCGCAGAACAAACAGTACCAGAAACACTAGATTCAGGGATCTGAACTTCTCTTCTGAAATAAAGAGTATATACTGGATAGACAAATCTGTTGATCCACACACTATGGAATAGGCTCCACAACCATGTTCAAACAAAGCATTGACAATTGGATGGGAAACTTAGTCTGGCCTCTGTGTTACTTATGGATAGAGGATCTCAGTATTAAAAGTATTAACCTACCACACCCCCTACAAATACACACACAACCCCATAGTCACATGCATATACACTCACACAAGTACATAAATACACACACACACACACACACACACATATATATATATATATATATATATATATATATATATATGTATATACACACACACACACACACACGTGTACGTATGTATGTGTGTGTGTGTGTATATATATATATATATATATATATATATATATATATATATATATATATATATATATATATAAAATCATAGGAGACTACTAGGCTATCGACCCAGAGGTCATTTTAAGCCTAGCCGTTTTAACCCAATGTAATACCATAGAGGTACTAGTCAGTACCCAAGATTGCATTTAGTGATGACTCCCATAATCTAGGAAGGTTGCGGGTGCTATCCTGGTAAGAATTTATGGTGCCCCATCCACTCATCCAGGTTTCTTATAACAGTTTCGTAGAGGTGCTCTGTTTCATTGGTAGCCTGTTCAAAAGATGTGGCAGTTACTGGGAAATAAAGCTGTCCCTCCAGTATGTCCTATTTAAGTCACAGGCCATATTTCAGTCCATGGAATGGGTAGACCTACACCTATTTCACGTACGGGTATGCAGTGAGTTCATTAGGTTTGGGTGTTGGATTGCTCTGTAGGCCAGGCATAATTGTTCCGTAAGAAGTCTATACAATATGGAGTATAGTGACAAGGATTTTACCTGGTCCATGTAAGGCACATGCTGGAGGCCCTTGATCATCTTTGTTGGAAACCTCTGAGTTCTCTCAAATTCCCATAAGTGCTTAGTATGGGACATACTGAATGGGTCTTCACACTCAGTTATGCGCCAGATAGGTGCCGAGTCTAGGAGGGTTATAACTTATTTTGCTCTTGAGGCAATGGCTTTACTAATCTAGTGAGCTACAAGGAAAGCTTTCCTTACAATGGTACACACGTGCTGGTCGAAGTTAAAGTAGCACTCAACCTGATTAGTGGTGATGCTAGCTCATGTTTTAGCCTGTTTAGAAGACAGCCTGGGATGTCATCTGGTGCCATAGATGACATTTTATTTGCCTTGGACAGGGCTTTGAGGACCTGCTCTTTAGATTTGTAAAGTGGGGGGAGTTTGGGGGAGGGTTTGTTGTAAGTTAGGACAGGATAAGGGAGTGAATTTTCACCAAGCCTGTACAGTAGCTGGTAATCTACCTCTGTGGGGTCAGTGTGTGTAATACCATTGGCCACTAATTCTGCACATGCTTGGGTCCTACACTTTAGGTTATGTTTCTCTTAAAGGAGCTCTTGGAGGAGTTGAAAAGTTGCCTTATTTGCCTGTTAAGGCTAAGGAGGGTGCTTTCCCATTGTTGTTTCCTTGTCTTTGCTTTCTTGGACAGCAGCTTTTTGCATTTATTGTTGAGTAGTTTTTGATGCTGGAAGTCCACCATAGCAGCTTGAATTTCTTGGGGCTCTGGTATGATTCTGTCTGGTACAGCCGAGTTTATACACTTATGCAAGTGATTGTATGGGGCTTTAATGTAATTTTCGGCATAGCTACCATTTTCAGCTTTGGGTGGGGATTGGAATGCATTTATACCTTCACCTAGGAGAGTATAGTTTGCCTTGGTGAAGTTTTTTAGTCTGATTTCACCCTAATTTCATAATCTTTGTAACATGTTTTCATCAAAAGTGAAAACATCTGGTAGCATCTCTAGTATTCTTTCAGTTATCTATTTATACTGCTAGTATCTGTAGACACATAAGCACACATACACTGTGTCAGTCTTTCAGCTTCTGTTGTAAACTTAATGGAGAGCTGCACTGAAGCTGAATTATCCTTACTTCTGCATACAGATCCTACCTATGACATGCTCGTCAAAGCAGAAAAATAGTCAAATAAAGGACACAAATGAAAATTTAATTCATCCTTTGTTTGTATGGCACAGGACCAGAAAATCAGCATAAGGATCATTGCATGAATAAATACCACACTGGGAATCTTTGAAAATATTAAAAAAAATTGAAAACTAGCTTTGCTAACAGTTATTTAAAAAAATACACATCTGTATATGAAGGACAAGCCCTACTGTATCTCTAAATGCAGTAACTCTGCAATCACACAGCTTTAGAGATAAAGAAAAACTCCACATCTCACTAAATTAAGTGTGAAATCTCCCAACCAAACACAGAAGTTGATTAAAAATGGACTAATCTCTCAAATATGATGTGATCTTACAGTATATCTTATAAAATGTGATCCATATACAATAATGACACAAACAGGCGTCATGGGTATTGAACAAAGGTTGGCTAGAGCCGAGTTACACTGGATCTTAAAACTAGCGGCACATAATTTTCCAGGGTTGAATGGCTTTATCTCTATTAAACCGGTGTTGATTGAACGTAAATAAAGTTGGTTTTTGCTATCTAGAATTCTATAGCCCTTACCTCCCTAGTAGTTAGGATATTAAAAGTGGGTATTATCCCCCTTTTTTTCCTCTTAATTTGTGGTTAGCCTACTGGGCATTTCCTTTATCTATAGCTCTATAGGAGTGTGATGTATAAGCATTTAATGATAGGGACATCTTGTCACCTTGGAAGTTGTTGTTTAACATTACAGTATATGCATTACTAAACATCATTAATTTTATACCAGGGCACGTACTCCCTATATTATAGATGTTTACGATGGAATAGATAAGTATAGTACTTAGTTATTCAGGTCATATATACAGGTTTTATATTTTAATTTTATTTCATTGCTTATTATATTTTATAGTAAGGGCATGTCTTAATATGATAGAATGGCGTTTTGAGATTAGCCCTTGGTTTGTTATATATACATATGTAGCAAGGGTATGTTTTAGTTGGATAGAATGGTGTTTGAGTAACCCTTCATCTTATATATCTATATTTGTTTTGGTATATAACCCTGCATGTTCATTTGGGGTGACACTCCTCCACCATGAGACGTAGGATTAGAACTGCCCCTTTGAATTCAGCTACACTGATATACAGGAATGGTTTTGATGTCCAAAGGAAGCATTATGGAGACGTCGTTTGAATAAATATCTTGCCATTGTTGTCCCATAAGGGTATATAGTTACACATACATTTTTATACCATAGATACATTTTATATCTGTTGCTTTGTGAATATGTGGTTATGTTTGTTTTATGATTTATATGCATGTGTATAGTATATTCCCTAAATATGATGTGTAGTATACTACTATGTAAATTTAGTGGTAAATACAGTACTTTCTTATAGGTTCTTGTTAATTTTTTAGACACACAACACGTTCTATGTTTCATGTAAAATAAGTATCACTAGGATAGTAATGCTGAATTAATTGTGTATTTTGCAACATGGTTTATCCTAGTACATATGAAATAGTTGGTAGTTCGTGTAAATATACAGATATTGCTTTTACTTCATCACTAGAGAATTAATATATGTGTTTATAGCGGTTTTGGTTTTACTGATATATATATATTCCCTCATATATATTTTATATATTTTTTCTATGTTTATTTATTGAAGTTTATATGTGGGACATAAAATTTTAGTAATAGAAAATATACATCTTTATAGGTCTTACGCATGGTGGGTAGGATCAATATGAAGAATGTATTTAAATGCTGGACCTATATTAAATTTTCTTAGTTCCGGGTCTCTATGGTCTTGCTTTAGGACCGTGGGGACAACTTTTTAGGTCAGGAGGAACTCCCTACTGAGAATCCAGACATGTGACCTTAATAGCGAATAGGATGATGTTTAATTTGCAATGGCAAACAGTTTGTTGATGCTTCTTCGGTGCAGCTTTTTTACCGATGGTGGAACTGTCTTAAATAACTTGCATTGTATAGATTTTCTTACAATTAAGGTAAGGGATTCTAGCTATGTTTTTATGATTTAAGAAACAAGGAACACCATGATAGTATTTTGATGAAAGAACTCTCAGTCTGTGAGGGATGTGTTCTCATTTCTGAATGCCATTTGCCAAGTTGTAATGCTTTTGTTCAAAATATGCACTTTTGAATTATGAGCTTGTAAATGCATTTTTTATGTCTGAAGTCTGCAGCGTTTTGTTTAGTCAGAGGGTTTGGTAATGCTTTGAAATATTTTGTGATGAGTGTGAGTGCTGCACTTTAGAAAATGAATTGGATTGAATTTAAACTGCATTTGAATGTAATGATGGCTTTAAATTGATAAAAGGCAATTAAGCTTCATTTTAAATTAATGAGCCCGCCAAAAGTTGTTTAGTATAAGTATTTTGGAATCACTTTATGACATTGTATCTGATGAAGCATAGTTTAACTATGCGAAAGCGCTTATTCTCTGTTTCCAATAAATGAATTTTTTACATATTTCCATCGTGGATATTTTCAGTGTGTCAGGAGCTTGAGCTGGGACTACTCTATAGAAGGATTTATTCGTGGTGACTGTTCTCACTTTTTGGACTTCAGCATCTCTAGTATTCTTTCAGTTATCTATTTATACTGCTAGTATCTGTAGACACATAAGCACACATACACTGTGTCAGTCTTTCAGCTTCTGTTGTAAACTTAATGGAGAGCTGCACTGAAGCTGAATTATCCTTACTTCTGCATACAGATCCTACCTATGACATGCTCGTCAAAGCAGAAAAATAGTCAAATAAAGGACACAAATGAAAATTTAATTCATCCTTTGTTTGTATGGCACAGGACCAGAAAATCAGCATAAGGATCATTGCATGAATAAATACCACACTGGGAATCTTTGAAAATATTAAAAAAAATTGAAAACTAGCTTTGCTAACAGTTATTTAAAAAAATACACATCTGTATATGAAGGACAAGCCCTACTGTATCTCTAAATGCAGTAACTCTGCAATCACACAGCTTTAGAGATAAAGAAAAACTCCACATCTCACTAAATTAAGTGTGAAATCTCCCAACCAAACACAGAAGTTGATTAAAAATGGACTAATCTCTCAAATATGATGTGATCTTACAGTATATCTTATAAAATGTGATCCATATACAATAATGACACAAACAGGCGTCATGGGTACACGAGCACAAAAACTTGCCTGAGGTCTACAGATAAAGTACAGCTGTGATTGAGAAGACAGATTTACTGATAACTACCACATTACACTAGTAGTGCAGGATAAGCAATAACAAGTTTAATATAAATATATAATATAATATAATATATTCTAATATGTAATATATAAAATAATAGTAATATAATATATTAATATAATATTGTGGAGCATTTCTCCCTGGGCCTCCACTGAAAACAGGATCTGTAGAACCTAGTCAGACTTTCCCGGTCAACAAATGTTAAATAAAAAAAAAAAATACAAAATAAGACAAAATAATATGATATGTCTGTCTTTATCCTTGATCTGATTTTAAATGCAGTTCTCCTTTTGAAAAATGTTGTAAAGACTATTGCATATTACTGTCTTTCAAATGTTAATGTCACTCATTACTGTTGCTTGTGCATTGCAGCCTTTCTCCTTTTCCTCCTGAAAATGGGTCTCGTGCATCCTGTGGGACTATATTAAAAGCTCGAAGAAGCGTTACATCAAACGCTTCTTCAGCGACACATAAACACCGACCGCACTAAACCGTCAACATTCAAAACAGCGATTTCTTTCCCTGGGAAAGAAATTGCTAGCATCAAAAACACATGCAGACAATTTTAAACATAACTAAGTGGGGGTCTTTGCCCCCCCACACCCCTTCCTAACTAAATATGGCAACTCCAAGATCGCACTACAGTGGGGTAAAGGGCAATGTCACAGCTCAGGCCAAGTGATTTTTTTCCCTGGGAAAAAAAATCGCTGACCCGAGCCTTCGCTGTTTTCAGATTTTGGTCTATATGTGTCGGCAAAACGGCATTCACTGTAATGTCATTTCGCCAATCTAATATAGACCCCATCCTGCAATGCACATATCCACCACAAAAAATCCTACTATATTAAGCTCCAGTCCAATAACAGTAAAAATCCCAAGCAATTCTGGAAGTCCATATACTCTCTCCTCAATCCAGGCTCCAAGAATAACCCCTGTCTTGACCCAAGTAAATCTGACCTCGAACTAGGCTTTGAATTTAACTCATTCTTCATAGAAACTATTTCTGACCTGACCAAGACTTTCCCCAACAACAATCCACCTGTCCCTCATTCTTCTCCATCTAACTCTCCTAATATACTCCCCCTTATGTTTGAGCTCAAACCTGTCTCTACTAACTTTATAAAAAGACTTCTATCCAAACTCAAACCTTGCTCTAATACTTGTGACAATATTCCCTCCTCCTTCCTAAAATGTGCTGCTGATGTTATAGCACTCCCAATCAGCATCATTAACAGATCTATAAAGGAATCATACGTCCCCAAACTCTGACACTCAGCTTATATTGTTCCTCTTCACAAAGGAGGCAAAAACACCAACATCTCAAACTTCCTCCCCATTGTTCTTCTCTCACCAATTTCCAAAATCCTAGGAAAAATGCATCCACCTCCAACTTATGCCTTTCCTGACCCAAAACCAACTTCTTACACCCACCCAGCATGGCTTCCGCCCAGGCCATAGCACTATAACCACTCTACTCTCTTTCTTAGAAACTGTCAATCAAGCCCAAGATTCAGGACACTTAGTATGTACTGTTCTGCTTGATCTCTCTAAAGCCTTCAATACTGTTTCCCACAAAGAACTTCTCTATCATCTCTCACCAAACACTTTATCGTGGTTCTCTAGTTACCTGTCAGGTAGATCACAGGCAGTTAAATGGAAGAACTCCACCTCTACCTTCTTACCTACCCTAACCGCCGTGCCACAGAGGTCCATCCTCAGACCTATGCTTTTTAACATCTTTATCAATAACTTTCACACTGCTATTCCTGATGCCAAAATCATTCAATATGCAGACGATTCAACCTTGTTCTGCTCTGCCGCAAACCTCCCTGAACTGCTGACTAAAACCCAAACTGCTTTTTCAACTACTGAAAACTGGATGCGCCAAAACCACCTCTCTCTCAATGCAAATAAATAAAAAATTCTACTATTCCCTCCCACAAAGACTTACTCCTACGACAAAAATGCTTTGAAAGTGCTTAGTCAAACCAACTCACCGATAGAAGTGGTTCCTTTTGCTAAACTACTTGATATTACTATTGACAAACACCTAAAGTTTGATATCCATATTCAACAAAATATAAAGAAAACCTATCAAAAGGTAGGTATGCGTTACATGAATAATTTGTTTCTCTCCAACTCCACTAGGCATACTCTGGCAAATATTTACCTTCTTCCTTCCTTATTATACAGAGCCCCTTTTATTACTAACTTGTCCTCCTCCATCACCTCCAAACTAGAGAACTGCTATAATAAAATCTCTCAATTTGCCACCAAATCCAAAAATTCTACCCATCATTGCCTTACCCTTCAATCTCTGAATTGGCTAGAACTCGCAAACTACCTAGACTACATCCAACTCACCACTGCACACAGACTTGTATTTCACCCAACAAAATGTCTGGCTCTAACAAATATCCTTCCCCCTTACACCCTTAACAGAACTCTCAGATCTGAACATCAAAACTTAATTTCTATCCACAAACCCAAATGACCTGCTGGCCAACTTCTCCACTCTTTCTCACTAGGCAAGAAATGGAATTCTCTCCCTTCCACTCTAAGGACAATATCAAACTCAGAAAACTTCAAAACCCAGCTTTTCAAATACCTGTCCACTAAATGGAAATGCACCTGCCTACATCCTACCTAATTCTATTTAAGTATATGCCCCCATAAGATTTTCTCCCAGGTTCCTAAGCTCTCTATAACTCTCACAGCTATTTTCCTAATGAGTGGGTCTAAGCTTTCTACAACTCCTATAGCTACTAATCACACAATTCCAATTATGTAAATATTGTAAATATCATCTCACTTTAAATGAGTGCATGTAAAATGTTTCCATACTTACTCTATATGTGTGTATGTAAAGTGTTTCCCCCACTTAAAACATAAGAATGTATGCTCATATGAATCTGTACAGTACAACCCTCATGAACAACCACAATGAATTTTGTTGATTATGAATGACATTGAATGTACATATTTGTAAACTGTTCTATATGGTTTCCTATTGAAATGTTGCCATGCAATTGCACGGCTATGAAGAATTCGAACAACAGATGTTCGAATACTTCATATTTCGGCAGTTAACATGAGCAAACAGTATAATTGCGAATGGACTGTGCATTCGCAAATATAACATTCGCTCATGTAAAGGAATCGCGGTACAGTGCAGTCATCCCTTTCCTCACTGTAGTGCAATCTCGGAGTTGGAATATTAAGTTAGGGAGGCTTGCCCCCCTGCATAAACGGGATGTTAGGTTAGTTAGTTAGTTAGGGAATTACAAGAAGGGTGGGATTGCTGTTAAGTGCTGAAAATGTTGTGATTGACATTTTCGGCATTAACAGCTATTTTACGACATTAGGGACGTTCGGTAATGTGTACTTTCGGCGAAACACTTCACTAATAAGTACACTTTTTATTTTAAATTTCGAGATTATGATAGTAAACCGTTCTATACACTGTATATTTTATATTTTTTTTATCTCTACTGTATTATGTATCTTGGAGTTTTTCTCCCTGAGGCTCCACTGTAAACGGGACATTTGGTCCCAGTGGACTTCCCCGGTAATCAAACTGGAACTAAAATAAATGGCACTTCAAGAAAATCTCCAGTTCACTGACTGGCATGCCTCTAGAAGTGGGAGTAAACTGGAAACAACAATCCTTATATTAGAATATAGGTAGGGCACAGACGTGGCTGAATACTTTATAAATGCATGGAAACATGCTAGTTTGCTTCTATATCAACCTGCCATTTTTTTTAAACTTGAATCAGTTTCTGTGACTCTTACAGTCCTTTACATTATGAATTATTTATAGTCATATTGGTCTATAAAACTTTGCTGTATGATGCCCTAGACTGTGAATTAAACAAGCTTTCATGGTATCTACTTTTAATACTGACATATTTTTTTGTCCAGCACCATTACAGCTAACATATAATACTCTTGGCAAAATACTGAAAGCAGATGTTTTGCCTTTCCATCAAATATGATGTCAAGACTCTGCATTCCTTTTCACAATTGCTGGGATCACAATGTTAATAATGACTCCTCCGTGTATATGACTTAATCAGTAGAAAAAAGAAATTGTGGTTTAATCTGGAGAAAGACTGCTGTAACTGACTTCTAATCATAACAGCGTAACGGAACCACAAAGTACAATGTTTATGTATATAGCATTTGTTCTGCACACATTATTGAAACTGCGTGTACTAATAAAATGATCCTTCATTGAGGTTAATACTGTGTATATATATCTGCACATAAATACAATATTGAAATATCCAAAAAATTAATAAAAGCCCTGCAAAATAAGACATTCTATAAGACAAAATACACAGATTGACTGGCTGTAAAATTATTGACTACAGAGAGACAAAGTGAGCAAACAGGTAGCAAATGATGCAAAGTATAAAAACCAAATGAAAACTAATCAGAATGTAAAACTGAAGCCTAGTTGACACTGGGAGGTAAAACAGGAATGGGACTGAACATATAGAGGATATTTACAATAAAATCGACACTGTTGGTGGGAATGCAAGTGATGCAGTGAAGTGGGTGTTACTTTGGACAGCTTTAGTTTGGACTAAAATTTTAAAGCTGGGATTGTCCCTTTAAGCTTCACATTCAATGCAATGAAAATCTTCCCATATCAAGCAAAAGCAGTGTTACTGCCTCATCAAGTTAAATGTGGACATTTTTCACTTTGTCTGACACACATTGTTTGACCCTGAGTCCAAGATCAATCACTCTAACACATTGTCAAGCTTAGAATAATTCACATGCAAACTGATTTAATCAAGCTTCCCTTACCACATACTGTGCCAGTGATTTGAGTCAAATAAGTAACATAAAAAATGTGTACATACTTCAGATTCCCTGCTTGTGATCCAGAAACAGAAATGGAATAGGTATGGAGAAATAATCACAATGCCAATCTGGAGAAACATAAATATGTATGTATGCACATAAATAGCTGCCCAGGAAGAAAGTTGTGGATACAAACTCTGGCATGAGGTAAAAACACATTGACTTGAATGACCACATCACTCCACTTCAAGACCTGAAATGTTATAACTTATGGACTGGGTGAAAGTTATCCATGGATAAAAGTGCTATTAACCTACCTTGAATTATATACTTGACATATTTGTGGTATCCACATAAGAATATCGTCCTGTGGTCCCACACCGTTAGTATGTCATGTATAAGTATGTGTACATGATACATTTATGGTGCTGTGATACAGCATCCACAGACTGAAAAACAGAGAGGAATGAGAGCTGTCTCCAAATACCATGTTATCAGTAATCACAGCCATTTATATGGTACAAAACAGTTACATCTAGTAATACACACAAAATAATATCTAGAAAATGAAAATTGTCATGCAAGAAACCGAATTAACAATGGTTCCTGTGAATGGAAACTGTAAGGTTTCCTATACTGTGAAAGAGTAACTACACCATGGCTGCTATGTAATGAAACTATAAGTAAAACAATACAATATACTTCCATGACTGATAATATTTAATGGCCATGCAGATCTTCTCAGTTCCCAAGCTGCTACCTAAGGTCCAATTTAAGCACAGCTAACATTTTTAAAACCAGCTTCTCATACCTACTGCCCCATTTTAGTCCAGTACCTCTTTGACAAGGGACACTGTTTCTGCATGTAATATTTCATTGGTAGGGTTGCTCCAGACACTCATTATCACATTAGGAATGATAACACTTGTGCTGTTCCTGGTGACAGTACCCTGCACAATAAAACTTAATGTATTTTTTCTTTACAGTGGTACTCTAGTCAAATTGTTGCATCAGTGTAACAATTACCTTACATACCCCCACCTCTTTCCTCAAGACTACAGATGTTATACTCCTGGGGTCTGTGCACACATGTTTTTATACTGACTGTTCAATTCTTGTAAGGCAGAGCAATCCACTGTGTATTCATAAAATGATGAGGTTAAAGAAGTACAGAGTATCCTGTATGGCCTGAATAAATGTCTGTACAGAAAAGTAACTTCTTAGTTTCTTTTGGTAATGCCTGCTCTGTGGACCCTACCATTTTACCAGCCTTTATCACATAATGGGCACCCACTTAAGTGGTGCAGTCACAAATAAGGAAAACATGGTACACTCTTGTACTTGTCAACAATGTTATTTTACTCATTCAAATTGATCCTAGTGGTCTTAGCTTCTGTGGCAAAACCCCAGACTCTGTAAATATTGTGACTTTCTATGAGCTACATTGTAATGCCTTCTCTGACTGGTATTGTCAGCTTCACTATTATTTATTGAAATTTATTTACTGGGAAACACTAACTGTGCCAAAATGTAGTGAATAATAACATTTCTATAGGAGGCAGCCTCAGAGATGCCATTGCTGCACAAGGAACCATAGGCTTTCCTAAGGTAGTGGACACCAAGTCCTGTAAGAATGATGCTCCCCTCCCCCCAAGGCAGCAATACCCATAAACCAAACCAGACCTCCAAGCCATGTCTCTGTTTTACTCAAAGAATGCAGGGTCCAGGACCTGTGCACAAGTGTGTCACCCCGTTCTTTACACAGAAGTGCGGTGAGCAGGCAACACATCATGATTAAACAAATAAAAAGGTCCACCACTGTAATTTGAAAATGGTGGTACAAATTGTGATGCCCACTCACTGGCCCAGTAATCAAGGAGCCTCAATCCTCACCACTAGCACCAGTGAGGGGCATGCACATTGGGAGGATAAGAAGTACACACAGTAAGGTACAGTTTCCCTTAAGAGCACACAGAGATCACAGTCAGTCTGGGGCTGGTTTCTCCCTTTCTCTCCAGATCCCCAATAAGACTCCCAACTGGCACGGGTATAGGGATCAGATCTCAGCCTAGTGGTCAAGCCAAAACCTCCAGCACACTTTGTCCAACCAGTGCTTCGTGTTCCTGCCAAAGTAGCTGACACACACACACTTTGAGATATGAGTTATTTACAAACACACAGACACTCCTGGGGAAGGCTGGCACAGGTTCTCCAGCTGTGCCCCCTTTCTGCCCAGACTATAAGGTAGTAGCAACTGCCACCAACCACTAATATCGGCTACTATAAGGCCCTTCCAAAGGGTGACCAATTTCACTGTGTAATATTACTGTTATCCAAATAGTAAGTGGGCTGAGCAGCAAGACTATTGGAGTGGATTGGACAGTATCACCAAATGCATGCAGTGTACTCCAAAAGCTTAAATTATCTCTACACAAAACAGCCACAGTTGAAAGGTTTAAAATATTTAATAATAAATAATAAAAACACAAGACAAATCTCAATTCAACACAGTGCTAATCAAGAATTCAGGATCACAGAAACTTTAAAACAATATTGTAGAATAGTCTGATATAAATATAGAAAACAGCTAGGCTAATCTTGCTATATTTCTATCCAACTCTAAGAGGAATCACTGTTCTAAATACTACTTACATACAGAACAAGCAAGTGCCAGTGAGTGCTGTCAGATCTAGATCAAGATACAAAATGCTCCATCTTTGTCTTTGAGAAAGTCTTAAATTGATAACACCCAGTACTGCTGAGTCATTTCACATTACATAATTTTTATCACTTTTTCTTTAGTTCCCAGGCTAACAGAAACTCAACATTTACATTTCTTTGTAAGCTGCACCTGGCCAGGAAGTCACAGCAATAAAATACACATTTATTTTCTTCCGGCAGGGTGCACTGTGGTTACATTTTTGAAGTTCAGCACAAAACACAGTTTTCTTACATTTGTAAAAAGAAGCCTGTGGATTATATTAATATTTACAATGACATAGAATTATCTACAAAATTCTATCTATCTAGGCTGGCAGCCTTCATGTACCCCCCCGGAGAACTCAAGCTAGTTTTTCAAGTGACCCTTGAGAAACGTTGCTTGAGAGGGTTAGGTCTATCTGAGTATATCCTTACCCTATTCCCTGTCTTGAGAACCCATCTGCGTTGGCATTGCTAATCCCACTGCTGTGCTGCACTGACATATCATATGCTCGCAACCCTAGGCTCCATCTTAGCGACTTGGCATTTTGATGGCTGGCTCTGTGTAACCATGTTAGAGGATTGTGATCTGTAACTACAGTGAATTTCCTTCCATACAGATAAGGCTGAAGTTTCTGTAGTGCCCACACTATGGCTAGACATTCCTTTTCTTCAGCTGCATAGCATTCTTAACTGGGTTGGAGCGTACGACTGAAGCCACTGGGTGCTCTTCTCCTTCTGAAGAAATCTGGCTAAGTACAGCCCCCACCCCATGGTTCAAAGCATCCACCTGCACAACAAATTCTTTCCTGTAATCTGGACTGGCTAACACAGGGGGTCCTCCCAAAGCTTCTTTAAGCTTCTGGAAAGCCTGCTCACATTCTGTGGTCCACACTACCTTATTTGGTCTGTTTTTCCTTGTCATGTCTGTGAGGGGAGCAGCTGTGGTACTATAACTGGGGACAAATTTTCTGTAGCTCCCTGCTGTCCCTAAAATGCCCTTACCTGCTTTTTGGTAAGTGGTGCAGGCCATGTCTGAATGGCTTCCACTTTGGCAAGTTCTGGCCTGATCTTACCACTCTGCACTCTATGTCCCAGGTAGGAGACCTCTGCCATACCCACCTGACATTTGCTGGGCTTAATGGTCAACCCTGTCCTCTGTAGTCTGCCCAGCACCTCCCTGATATGTTGAAGATGCTCTTGCCAGGAATGGCTGTAGATGACAATATCATCTAGGTATGCAAGGGAAAACCCTCCTGCTAGGATATGATCTACCAGTCTTTGGATAGTTGCTGGGGCATTTTTCTTCCCGAACGGCATTTTTGTGAGCTTATACAAGCCAAAAGGAGTCACAAATGCTGCCCTCTCTCGAGCAGTGGGAGTCAATGACACCTGCCAGTAACCCTTGGTAAGATCAATGGTGGTAAGATAGTTAGCCCCACCCAGCTGCTCTAGGGCTTCATCCGACCTAGGCATGGGGTAAGCATCTGACATTGTGTGAATAATTTCCTGTAGTCCACACAGAACCTGGTACTGCCATTCTTTTTTGTCACCAGTACCACTGGGGAGGCCCAGGAACTGTTGGACTCTTGAATTACCCCTAGTTCCAACATTTCCTGTATCTTCTCCCACAGAATCTGTTTGACTGTCTCAGGCACCATGTAAGGGGCCTGCCTAATAGGCCTTTGGGGTCCTGTATCCACCTGGCACTGCACCAGGTGGGTGCACTGTGGTTTCTGAGTGAACATGTCCCCAAACACCTGTAATACTGCTTGTATTTCTTGAACCTGGGTAGGAGATAGCTGTTGGGACATTGCTACTCCTTCCATTGAGGTGTCAGTCTGAGCCTCACTGAGGAGATCAGTCACCAGATCTCCCTCAGACACCTCCTACAATCCACTGCAAATACTCAGCACAAGGGCCTCCCTATCCTGGTAAGGTTTCATCATGTTAACATGGTACAATCTGTGCCCCTGCCTCCTGCCTAGCAGTTCTACCATGTAGTTAACATCACTGACCTTCCTTACCACCTTGTAGGGTCCCTCCCAAGCTGTTTGCAGCTTGTTGTGTCTGACAGGAATGAGAACCATTACCTGCTGCCCTATAGCATACTCTGTAGCTCAAGCATTCCTATCATACCAGACCTTTTTCTGTTGTTGGGCTTCTGCCAGGTTCTCCTGGGCCAAGTCCATGAGTTCCCTGAGCCTTGTCCTGAGGTTTAGGACATATACCACAACAGCCTCCTTGTGAGATTCACACTCACCTTATCACTCATCATGAATTAAATCTAGAGGCCCCCTCACCCTATGCCCATACAACTCAAAGGGTTAAAAACCTGTGGTTTCCTGGGGAACCTCTCTGTAAGCACACAACAAATGGGGCAAATATTTGTCCCACTCTCTCTTAAACTGGTCTGCAAATGCCCATAGCATGGACATGATTGTAGAGTTTAACCTCTCAACAAGACCATTAGTCTGGTGATGGTAGGGGGTGGTCTTTAGGTGCTTCACCCTACAGTACTTCCACAGACACGTCAGCAAGTCTGACATGAAATTGGCATCTGTGTCAGTCAGTATTTCTTTTGGGAAACCTACCTTGCTGAAAATCTCTAACAAAGCATTTGCCACCTTTTCTGCCACAATGAAGGACAGAGCCACTGTCTCAGTGTATCTTGTACCACTAGGATATACTTTTTCCCTGTGGAATTTGGGCTACTTAGAGGCCCTACAATATCCATAGCTGGTTCCACTTTGAATCATCGAAAGCTTGAAACATCGAAATTCTGATCATCGAGACCAGATCATCGAGTTTCAAACCATCGACGATTCAAAGGGAACGTAAAAAAAGAAAAAAACTCTAAAAACTATTTTATGCAGGGGGGCTTCGCCCCCTGCACCCCCACACCCCCCCTACTTTAATATTCCAACTCAGAGATCGCACTACAGTGGGGTAAAGGAAATCTCCCATTTAGCACTATATGCAGAAGCACTAAACGGGAGATTTCTCGTACCTTATCTGCAATGCCAACACACACATGGCACATACACACACAGTATGCAGGGCACCTTTCCACCCTGCATAAACACCAACACTCTGCCAATTCCACTTACCTTACACTTCTCCTTCCAATCTTCGATCTTTCAAAACTCGACGTTCTGGTCTCGATGATCTGAACTTCGATGTTTTGACCATTCGATGGTTTGAAGGGGAACCCCATAGCTACCCTCTGAAATGGCTCCTCAGTTACAGGCAAAGGCATCAAAGGAGCTTTCACCTTGTCTCCTGCCTTGACTACCTTTTGTCACTGCTCACAAGTTCTGCAGTACACTGTTACATCTCTCGAAATTCCAGGCCAATAGAAGTTCTGCATAGTATGTCTCTTTGTACATTTTATGCCTATATGACCTGCAAAGGGAATATCATGGGCTATGTCTAGAAGCAACAAATGGTAGGTTACATTTTTGAAGTTCAGCATGCAAGACAGTTTCCTCATATTTAGTTTTCTTACATTTGTAAAAACAAGCCTGTGGATTATATTAATATTTACAATGACATAGAATTATCTACAGAATTCTATCTAGCTAGGCTGTGGCAGCATTCACACAAATGTATCAAGACTGAAGGAAAAATGTGTAATTTTATGGATGTGATAAACCTGTGACATTGTCAGACATGGGTGGTGGTTTCAACAGCTTCATCAAACATGGGCAACATACTGACAATGCATGGATGTGTGGGAAAACTGGTTACCAAAGTCAGTATATGGCAGCCTGGCATGGTTTCATTTAGGCAGCAGATAGAAAACTCCATCTGTTTCTCCATCTGCACCTAAAAGCTATTTAGAATACTTTGCCTTCTTGGAGGCAATCCCTGCAGTGTTAGGCAGGTACTGGTACCTGGACTATATGAGATAACAAATACAACTAAAAATTAATGCCACCTCACGCAAATATCATTTGCACCCTTCATGCCTTTTTCCTCCTGAAATTCTTGGACACAGTTCATTACCATGAAACTTTGCTCACCAAGCTTTCAACTTTGTCACTCTTCCCAACCTTACCACATCTACCTATACTTTCCCTTATCACCAGAGCCAGATCATGGTCAAATGGGGCCCTAGGCAGGGTAATGTATCAGAGCCCTCCATACACAGCCCCCCCCCCCCCTGTAGCCATTCCGGTGTCCCATTACTTAGTTATTTCTCCCCATTTGCAATACATACTGTTCAAACCTCTCAGTGGCTTACTTTTTTCTTCTTTATTTTTACAATCATTACAGATCTTTGTATATAACTTAAAACTGTTATTTCAAATTTTATAGCAGAAACACTGATAAACATTTGCTAAACAAAGCAATATAGTCTTACAGTGAAAACAGACTTAACAGTAAAACAACTCTCTCCTTGAAACTCACACTCATTGACATGGCATTGAAACCCACAATCAAAGAAAATGCATCTGGCCAGTGGCAAATAAAGTTTACCTTTGGGCTGTTGCCAAATAATAGCCCCCTTGCACACATTTTTAGGATCATACAAACATGCATGTGTTCTTTGATTCACCTTCCTGATTGTATTAAATTGTATGCCTTGTATATTACAGCATCACTTGTTGGAGTGTGTTTTAGATTTGTAGTTTTGAACATATTTTCAGTAAGCAATGAAACACAAAATATGAACTAATAATTACAAAAATGGCTAATTGAGAACCTTTCAACCATAAAAGGCCACTCAAACTTCTATCATTACAATCCACCAGCATCTGTCAATACGCACAATCTCTGCAGAAGTAAAAGTCTTCTGAATAATTCCATGTTAAAGAGATCTGTAGCTAATAAAGAGGTTGCTGCTAGTAAACAACTTTATATTTCAGTGTTTCATCTACAAATTGCACTTGAAACTTAATTTTTAGTAGCTTGGTAGTTGGGGTAAAGGATTCACACTCTTGCTTCCTCTCACTAAGGTACAGTGTGTGAGCCCGTGCAAATCAACTAACCACCTGCCATCCCTAACTAGGGCATTTCACTCACACACAGGCACACACACTCTTACTTGTCTATGCTGTACTCTCCAGGGAACGCAGCATGTTTGTGTCATTTACATTCTGTGAAAGCAACACAGGAATGTCATCTTGTATTTAAATTCCATGCATGCGGAATGCAGAAAGAAAGAAAGAAAGAAGTAAACAGTTCTGTGTAACGAAGATTATCACACTCACAGATGCAACAAGTGTGTACGACTGGACACAAAAGGAAGTTCATAAAGAAGAATGCCCTTAAAGTGTGATTTTTTTTTTTAAACATTAAAACAGGAAATGTGACAGTAACCCCAGCCAGAGGACAACCTCCCAGCCAGTGGACCCTAGGCAACTCTAGGACACCTAGTGCTGGATCCAGGTCGGTTTCTCACCTGTTACACCCAGAAATCCTTCTCCTGCTATCCCCTTCCAGATGTACATATCTCAGTGTAAAATATTTTGCATTTAGTAGTCTTTCAGTGTGAAATTATGTGCATTTACTAGTTTATTTAGTTTTGTAAAACATATATCAATGTCACATGGTATGTGTTTATTAGTTGTCATAGTTTTGTAGAAGATTCATTATCTAATATAAAAATAGGTTGTTTTACTAGAGGTCACAGTGTAGTACAATATTCATTACACAGTATAAATGTATTTGCTAGTTTATGTACTCCAACAGTAAGACGTTTAACTATGTTAACAAACCTTATAATGCTTAATTCTGCAATTGTTTTTGAACTTTGCTTTTATTATTGTTTTCTTAACCAACATCTTATATTACTTTATATCAGTTTATATCTGGTTGTAAACCCTGGGCTGAGACTCAAAAAGATCCAAATGGATCAGTATTTTACCCAGACAAGAAGTACATCATTCTCTCTCTATATACATAAAAACATTTGGGTTCCTGTCATATCATTTAAGTTTTCAAAACTACAAAATTCATAAAGTTTTGAAACTTCAAACATTTTGAATGGAGATCACAGTACAGCGCGGATCAGGAAATTTACTCTTTTCCTCACTGTAGTGTGATCTTGGAGTTGATATATTTAATTTGCAGGGGGTGTGGGGGGTTCAGGAGGACTTGCCACCATGCAGAAATGTAAAAAGATTTTTTTTTTTAATTTTATGTTCAAAGTAAAACTTCTATCATGTGGTCTCAATTATATGAATTTTGAAGGACTGAAACTTCGCTCACTGACATAGACCCTATATACATACATACATACATATATATATATATATATATATATATATATATATATATATATATATATATATATATATATATATACACACCCAATAAACATTAAATATATCATTAAATATATAATTCGTATAGAACGTCAAGGAGAATGGAAACATTTTCACCCCCTTTCACACCTTTATGAAACCAAGCATATAGCCCAGGGGTGTCCAACCTTTTCAGTTGCAAGGGCCGCATTGAGTCAACAGAAATGGTCTGGGGGCAAACGGCAAGTGAGGACCAAAAAAAAAAAAAAAAAAAAGGTCTCTCGCATAAACTGAAGAGCAAAAAAAAAAGGTCTATAACGACACGGCAAAAGACCACAGGTATATGCGGACTAATACAAAGTCGAAAAACAAATGAACATTAAAAGAAAATTGCAGCACACATACAGATAAAATACTATGACTTCCTGTGTAACTTTATTAAACAGTTGTTAAATACCAAATTTCTCAACCTAGCTAACAGATATTTTCCCCATAAATTAATTTTAATGATTGACTGCATTTCAGAACAGACATAAAATGGTAACAGCATCAGTATCAAAGAAGTTTTGTCCAGGGTGAAATATCATGCATGAGCAACAAGCCCTAATCATGACAGACAAAGCCAGACTACTATTTACATTTAGACAAGTCCTAAATGTGCATTGCACGTAGATGGTTAGGTATGAATAACAAATTCTGACTTGTTTTAACAGGTAAAAGACATTACTTGAGTGGCAAACTATTGGGAAAATCTTATTTCTTGAGTAATAAGATCAAACATTCATGAGCTAACTCCCATCTCATAGACATCGCTATCAGATGTTTCTCTTTCAGAACAAATATTGTCCCTGTACATGTTCAAGATGTGTTTTTCCTAATCCAGAGATAAGGAAAAAAGGAAAGAGAATTATGTCAGTTTGGTATTGGGATACTATATGAGTTTCAGTAATTCAGCTTGTGTTATTATCTGTCAGAGTAAGCACAGAAGAACAAAACTTCAGTTAAAGTAATTGGGCCCCAACAAATGGGTTTACAAATAATGTTGCCTCTTTCTCTCATCTCTTTGTGTTTGACATTAGAGTTTGTGATGGAGAAAACAAACAGCTTGACATTAATTACATTACAATAAAGCTTAAGACACTGCAAGAAAACTGCATCAGTTTCTTACTTTTTTGGGGAAAAACTCCATACAAATAATAAATAAGTATTCTACTTTTGTATTAGCATAATGCAGGTCCTCCCAAAAGGGAACTGGGCAACAACTTCCAGAGGAAATCACAGCCGCCTCAACTTTTGCTATCTGTTTACCTGATTTATGTAAAAGCAAAACAAACAGCATTTGTTCATCTGAAAATGTGTTTAAAGCACTAGCGTCACACTGATTTTATGTAAAGTAATATTACCTTTGGAACAGTTGCATGGTAGAACCACTGGGCATACCAAAGTACATTTGTCAAAGTGTAATCAAGCTTTGCAGCATGTTATCACAGCATGCAGTGCACAAGTTACGACTTTAATAACCGCCACCTCTTAAGTCTGAGAAATAAACCGTGAGTGATAGTATATTGCTTCACTCATATATGAGACTAACACAAAAGTCATTTTACAGCTACTCCTCATGTCAAGTAATATCGAGAAGCTGGATTTAAAAATTCATTACTGATAAATGACACAATCAGCCAAGATTCAAGCTAGAAGCATTCAGACACTCCTTTGGAAATATTGGCATTTAAAGTTTCTTTAACAAAAAAAAAAAATCATGCTTACAGCACTGTGCATGCTGCTGTATTACAGTATAAGCAGCAGGATTTGTAAAACCACTGATAACATGATACATCTCATAATGCCCAATGCTTGCAAAGAAGGTGTGACCAGCAGTAGATTGTCTGACAAAACATAATGCTTTGTAAGGGCCAGTTGTTTGCCATGCATACATCGCTCAAATAATTTCTAATAGCAGTTCAGAGGAATACTTAATATGGAATTGAAATGACAGAACATATTCTATGGTACATCAATGCTCAGGCCAGAACAGCAGGACCAAGGAGTAAAACAGCAGTCTAAATATGCCTTCACCTGTATGTGATCACAATAATAATTATAGCATGTGAATTAAGCAACAAAGTTGAAAGGTATCAGCCGGTATTGTGGCCACATACAGGTGAAGGCAAAACGATGTCTAATTATGGCCTAACAGACTAATGATGGCTAACAGACACACACAATCATACACAATCGCACACTCTTCTACTTTCATGCACACACACACTTTACTTTCATGCATACACTCACTCACTCGCACTTACCTATTACTGCAGTTAGGTCCTGTCCCTTATAAATCCAACGATGGCAAATCCGTACCCCATACAACTCTCTCAGCAGCGGCAGGAACACAGGCAAAAAAAACAAAGCGCTAAGGGTGCTTTAGCACATGCGCACACCAACATTTGTCACGGGCGCGAAAAGCAAATGGAAAAAAAGTGCTTAAATGCATGCGCACACCAACATTTGTCACGGGCGCGAAAAACAAATGGGAAAAAAAGTGTTTAAGGCTAAACCTGCGCATGCAAGGTCGCGGGCCGCATAGAAGAGCTCTAAGGGCCGCGGGTTGGACACTCCTGATATAGCCAATCACTTTAACATGGAATTGCTGCAGCTTTCCCAAGTATATACTAAACGATTTTGTCAGACAGCCCCCACAATGATTACTGAATAAACAAACTGTAAGACATCATAAAACTTGGTCAAAATGAAGGCAATAAGCAAAATTATAAGAATAATGAATGTTGATTATAATGAAGGTTGGAACTATCTTGAAAGGAGAAATTGTGAATTTAAATAGTGACATCTGATCTACTGCAGTTGCATACAGTTTATTTATGTTAGTTGCTAAGCACTAGCTACAAAATTATTGTTACATTTTGATAGTGAAACTAACTGTTGCAATGTAGCAAGTCTGTGTAGTCACATTCTGAAAGTGATTAGTTTCAATGTTTCCATATTCAGGAAGCTTGGTTAAAGTTGTCATATGCAGAGTTGTGTTGAATGTTACCAGTTTATATGTTACATATAATCTAAATTTAAATTATCCACCCAGCATATTGTTATTCTGTATCAGTTGCTACCTAAAATCTTTGTCATTCAGGCAAAACTTCATTTGGAATGCATTTTGGATTTGTCGCAGTCATGTTTACAACACATGTAGCGAAGTGCATTAACTTGAACACTTTGAAGATGTCTTTTTAGAAATACAGGCAGTAGAAATAGCGTGCTGTCTTTACTTACTTAGTGCATTATTAAATTATATATCTAACCTCCCAGCTCTCAGAGGTACAAACACTAGTTCTATGTGGCCAACAATGCCAGGGTATTTCACTGCTGGTATGAAACACTGTATGTCAGACCTGCTGTTAAATGTGTTCATCCTTAGCCTCCCAAATAGCTTCATGCCAGACATGTAGGGAAGAGCACTCATTGTCCTTCATAAAGGTGGTACCACTACTAATGCTAGCAAGTATAGTGGACCCAAGGATCATTCAAGATGGTCTGTTATGTATAAACACATCATGCCAGGACTGTGGAGTAACAGTAATGCAAAAAGTGCAATATTGTGTCATTTGGAAAACAAGGCACCCTCATACCTGCCACATAGAAAGTAACCCCTCAATGTCAGTGCATTTAATAGAGACCTGGGCACTTTTGTGTGTAATGAATTCTCTTGCAACCACCATGTCTTTATGGCTGTTAGTAATCTGTTTGGGTCGGTGGAAGGATTTTCTAAGGGTCCAGGATGCCTGACCTGTGTATAGGACTAAATGGACCAAAAACATTTTAACTACTTGTATCTTACTATCCATGTAATGAAGCTTCTATTTTCTCAGTTTTTGTATTATATTTTGTTTACTCTCGTCCCACATATCCTTAGCTGCCACAGTAGAATCATTTTTAATCCATACTCATAAGTATTTCATTTTACCACATCCCCATAAATATGGCTATTCTTGAACCAGTTCATGTGTGGGTACATATTTTACCTCAAAAGAAAGGTCAGGAGATGGAGCACCCTTGTCTTGTTCCGCTTCTAATTAGTCCCAGCTCAGAAATATTACAGTTAACTACACATGGAATGATGGTGTTGAGTATAAGCTCTCAATCCATTTAAGAAAGTTGTTACCACAAATCCAGTATTCAAGAACTTTAAAAAGAAGTCCCAGTGTACTGAGTCAGGAGCATTTTTAATATCAAAAAGAATAATTCCCACTTTATTTTGCAGGTAGTTAACATTTTGGAGAAAATTCATAATTTCCTATCAGTTGTCTTCCCTGTCCCTCCTTTAACAAAATCATTTTGACCAGTATGTATCAGGTGCCAAAGGGCAGTATATTGGCCAAAATGTTAGCAAATATTTTCGATTCAAGGTTTATTAAAGATATGGGCCTAAAATCTCCTGATGTAGTTACTTCTCCTTTTAAGTTTGGGATGAGCATTATAATAACCTGATATTCCAGGAGCACTGACACAAGGCCTTACACCTACAAGCTTATTGAGAATTTTGTCATTCTTTAATGTAAGCATATTTATCAAGATGGACCTTGTTGAGTAGTAACCTTAGTCAGTTAAATACAAGCTTGCTCTGTGATTCAAAAGTCCCTGTGTAATAGTAAATGCACTCCAAGGACTTCTTACTTAGTTGAACACTGTCCCCTTTTGCTTGCCAGTAGACTGTACTGCATATGCTAGTTATTTAGTCTTAGCAAATGACAGAAAACCTGTTTTTCTCGCATCACTTCAATTGCTTTGTTCATGGTTTTAAACTGATTGCTCTGTGTTATAAATTGACTTGCCCACAATTCCCACCAACCTCCTCTTACTCTAATATTATACTTCCTACATACACATTTCACTTGTGACTCTTAGTCCAAAACCCTCCCCAACTGACCTTACTATTTCGATAGCTATACTTCTGCTCCTCGCTTCCTACTTCCCTATCTCTCTTCATTTTAACACAATTCCCAACTATCTTTGTCCCTCCCATACTGCTTTGTACCATATCCATATATAATCACAACCCTCCCAAACATATACATGTATTGTGCCTTGTATCTTTTTCTTTTCCCAATAAACCCTAATTTCTTCTTATTTTGACTGCTTCTTCATACTGTAGCATTTAATATCCCTGTATTTCCTACATTCCAGAGAAGGTATCAGGACAACCTTCTTCTCTTCTTATGTAGAACATACTTCTCTCCTTACCTACCCTACTCCAACCTTCAGAATCCATCATCACGAAATCGCCTGCTGCCTGCCAACTTCTTGTTTCCTTCTGCATTGCTTCTTCCCCACTATCCACCATCTGTAAAATACTGATACCACTACTTAATTTTGCTAGTGTTCAGCTTCTCCTCTGTTCTTCTCTTCCTATTATGCCATTTTTCATCCCATCATGAAGCCACAATACCTCACAACATATCACCAAATCTGTCCCAACCACCTATATGTAGTTCTTCTTTACACTTTCCTCCCATTGCACCAAACCTATTTATATGCCCTCACTTTTATTTCAAATATAGAGTGATTAGTTGCACTTCAACTCAAACCAAAACAAAATTAAGTGCAAGAATCCGCTCCAAAATCAAGTATGCTTAATTCCCCAATATACTTAAATCCTTCTTGGAGGAGATGCACACCCCAATCCTGGCCCCACCCATCACAATAAACACAATAATTCTCTGCCACACACTTCTGAAACTCAAGAACAGCCATTTCCTATCTCTGAAGACCTAACTTTTGCTACAATAAATGTTAGAAGGATAAGAAATAAAACTCCTGAACTACATGTTTGGATTTCCCAACATAAGACTGATGTTCTCGCTGTAATTGAAACTTGGCTTAAAACCAGTATAGACAACTCCTAAGTTATACCGCCAAGGTATAATATAATCCTTAATGACCATATAAAGAGGAAAGCTGGTGGTATTGCTTTAATATTTCCCAGTACCTATCACATTTCCCCTTACAGCAAACCAACACCAAAATTCAGTTCAACAGAGCTTCTTATCGATTTCCTCAAAATAAAGAGTTATAAACAAATATGTATTGCTGTCCTTTATATCCCTCCAGGTGACAATGCAGCTATACTGGTAGATATCCGACACTGGATATCCATAACATTTCCACAAGAAATAATATTATTAGGTGATGTGAATGCCAGTTGGATGGGCACAAACTATAACTTCCCTAGATCTAGCTTGAACTTATATGGTTTCATGCAATTAATCAATAGCTCCACACATTATAGCAAAACATCCAAATTTCTATTGGACTGGATCCTAGTATCAAACCCCAGGAAATATTCCACCACAGGTACAATGTCAGGTTCTCAGTGATCATCACCAAATCTATATTACTAGACATATCACACACCCAGTTAAATAGCACATTTAGAAAATGACACGTAACCTTTCCAAGTTTAACCCAGAAATGTTCGTTACCACACTATCATATCTTAATTGGAACTTCTTAAAAATTCTCCCCTTAGACGATTTGAATTCACTATAACTTTCCTAAATATCCAACATAGCCTTTTGCCTTCTTGAAGGAAGAGACTGAAAACAAATAATGCAATTTAACTATCTAAAAAGAGTAGAATGCTAATGCAGGATAGAGAAAAAGCATGGAAAGGATGACAAAAATATAAAACACCTCATTATCTTGAAAACTTCAGAATGCTTTGCAGTCATACTAAAAAGTAAATAAATTAAGGAAGACAAAAAAGCTATACTGTAATAACTTTCAGAATAATACTAAACACAACACTAAAAATTTTGGACAGCCATTAAAGATATTAAATACTGGCCAAAAATTGAATCCAAATCCCTCTCCAGATAATTCACTACTTGAAACTGCAATACAGTTCAACTGTTATTTTATAGATAGTATAGCAAGGATTCTGTTACATCTAATCCCTTCCCTTCCCAACAGCTGCATCTTACCACATCCACTTTCAAAGCTGTGCCCACATCCTATGTAAAACTACTCTAAAACCATCTTAAACCATGCTCTTCTTCAGCTGATGGTCTTACAAGTGAGTACATAAAAATAGCAGCCAATAGCATTGCCTATCCTTTACGAACCAAAAAGAAAATATAAAACTGAACTCTGCATATAGTGTTTTCAGTGATGTTTTAATAGATATTGTTAAACACTATTGGAATTTTTTGTTTAGATCAATGGACCTAAAAAATGTATTGTCTAGGTCTTTAGGCATTTCATTTCGTAGAGGTAGGAATTTAAAAGATATCTTGGTACATAATAAATTTAAATATCCCACTGAGACATTGCAATATAGGACCATGCAGAGACTAGGAACTTCACCCTGTGGTCATTGCAATGTATGTCATTATATTGTTCCAACTTTTAAGTATATAAATGACCATGTATTTGAGGTTAAAAATATATATAGCTGTAATACTGAAGGTATTATTTATGCATTGAAATGTCCGTGTAACTTTGTATATATAGGAGAAAGTGAAAGGAAGTTTAAAACTAGACTGCAGGAGCATGTCAGGAATATTATAAATAATAAAGGAGATAGCCCTGTTGCTAAACATATTATGCTGGCTCACAATTCTAATCCAAATGGGTTACAAGCCAATATCTTATGAAGGGTGTATTTTCTGAATAAAAAGAAGTTGTTATATAAAAAAAGTATTTTCATTTTGAAATATGACACTTTATTTCCTCAGGGTCTGAATGTGGAATGTAACTGGAGGCTTCTTATTTGATGAGAAAGTGGTATTAAGTATTTTTTAATGTTTACTGATTAACTGGTTTAGGCTGCTTGTTTAATTATTAGATGTATTAGGGTATATAAACTGTGTAAGTTATGTGATGTTTTATACTCCTTCAAGGCGGTTAACGAAGTGCTAGAGGTGTAATAAACTGGTGTTTTAAGTGGATTCTTCGTCTGTGGTTTTCAGCATTGCCTATCCTGTCTCTATCCTTATAAGTAGGTCTATCCAGGAATCCCACATTCTTTTTCTTTTGAAAAAGTCACACATAATCTCTCTGCTCAGAGGAGGAAATTCAACAGACATTAATAACTTTAGACCTAAAGCAATCTTTTCTCCCCTTGCCAAAATACTTGAAAAATGTATTTAAAAAAAATTGCTAGACTATCTCCTGCAGGAAGAAGTCCCATCCGCTACACAAAATGTCTTCCATCCTTCTCATAGTATGAGCGCTGCCCTTCTAACCTATATAGACACTGTCAATAAACCTAGAGATAATGGCAAACTAGTCTATTCCTTATTTCTGGACTTGTCTAAAGCTTTCAACACAGTTTGTCACAGCAAACCCCTGCTTAGGTTGTTCTCACTAGGTTTCTCGCAGCCCACCCTTCTGTGGTTCAAAAGCTATCTGTCCATTAGAAGGGAAAGTCATGTCTAATGAATATAGTTAACTTCTTTGAGAGGGTTACAAAGGCTGTTGACAGCGGTCATGCTATTCACATGGCATATATTGAACTGGTCAAAGCATTTAACACCATACCCTATGTTGGCATTGTAAGTTAAGCTTAAAAAATTAAAAATAAAATAGATCACTAAGGTGGTAAGATAGATATATGAATGGATAGAAAACTGTTAAAAAGACAGAACCCATAATGTGCGCGTGGCAGGTGTCTCATCAGACAGCATGAAAACCAGTGGTGTCCCCTAGGGTTCAGTGTTGGGACCCCTTCTTTTTGATATTTACTGTTTTGATCTCCTGACTAGAAATAATGACCTCTGGTTAACTAAGTTTGTAGATGACTGCAAACTAGGAGTTATTGTCAAATCCCCCCTCTAATACCCAAACCATTCATCAAGAACTTACATAAATCGCTGGCGTATTGAAAACATGCTTAAATTAAATGCAAAAAAAGTGCAATACTGTCACATTTTGTAGGCAGCCCCTCCACTCATATACAGCATAAACAAATAATGTTAGGGACCTTTGATTATGAGTTAATAATTCCCTCTTTTTAAATCATCATGTGACAACAGTAATCAGAAAATTCTTCTACTCAGCAAAGCTAATTTCCAAGGGAATATCACCCAGATGTTGAGAGGTCATGTCAATGGTTCCTTATAGCCATCATTGGTTTGGCCAATTATTGAGTATAATACCCCCCTTTTGGAGGTACCTCTGTAGACATATCAAACAACTAGAAAGATCCTAGACTGAAATCACTGTCCCTTTATTCAATATTTTATAGCCTTTTGAGGAAAGAGCTATACTTTGCCTTCAGTGCAATAAGAGACCCACTTGCCCTGTATTTCTTATATCTTCACATAAATCGTAATCATCAGATAAATAAAATGCAGTGGGGGTTCAGCCTAATGACAAGGTATAAATGGTCAAGGAACTCAGTTGCTTTGAAATTCCCATGAATCTTATGAAAACGTATGATGTCACTTTCAGAATAAAGAATACATTAAGTGAAGGGTTCATAGGATGTTACTAGGCTGTTGACCAGAGGGTCGTTACAAACCTAGCCGTTAAACACTAGATGTGAGATATCATCGATACCCAATAATTTTCTAGAAGGACTGCCCATGTCCAGGAGAGAAACGGGCAATCCCCAGCAGAAATTTACAGTTTTCCATCTAGTTGTCCAGGTGGCACTTAAACAGGGTCATGGAGGTGCTCTGCTTGACATGGACTGGAAGCCTATTCCAGAGGAGTGGCAGCATCTGAGAGATGTATCTCTCTCTCCAGCAGGTCCTATTTATGTTGCAGGCTAGATTAAGGTTTCTGGAATGGTGAATCTAGTCCCATTTGACTTATGGATGTGCAGCATTTTCATAAAGTTTGGGTAAGAAATAACCCTGTAAGCCAGACATAAGTCACCTGTAAGTAGTCTACATAACACTGAGTAAAGTAACAGTGACTTCAGTCTGTGTGTATAAGCCATGTGCTGCAGAGCCTGAATTTTCTTAGTTAGAAATCTCTAAGTTCTCTGAAGTTGCTGCAGGTGTCTGGTACGATACATACCAAAGGGAGCATTATATTCAATAATAGGCCTGATGAAGGACAACTGCAGGGGAGTTATAACCTCTTTTGCTCTTGAGGCAATGCCTTTGCTAATCAGGTCACCAACATCATCTCTAAGTTGCCATTCTTCATTCTGAGTAGGACCTTGGAATTATAGGAAGGGAAGTAAGAGCATAAAGGAATTTCCCTTTCTATGAGATTGTCACAGTGTCTGCTCTACAAGCCTCTGGGCATAGAACTCTGGACCACAAGAGTCTGAGGTGCCTGTTTTGATTTGAAGCAAATAGATCTATTTGGGGAGTTACCCACTGATGTTGAATCTGCAGGAACATGATTCTATTCAACATCCATTCATGAGTGTCTGGCATGGATATGTTCAAAAAAATCTGTAAGGATGTAAACTGCCTGGAGGAAGAGGTTATGTTAGATAGCTCTCTCCCAAGCTGTCACAGCAAGTCTGCAGAGATAAATGTTGTGTCTTCCCTGTCTGATGATTTACCACATTAGTGTAGTATTGTCTGTGAGGATCTAGAGGGATCCTGGAAGCCAATTAGAGCTTTTACTTCTTTAACATGTTTTTTTCTGTCCTGACTTGATAACATACCCTGGAATTTGATGTTCATAGAACATGGTGCCTATCCCAAGACTGAAGTGTATATGAAACCATCATGTTAATAAGAGAGAACCAGAAAAGCCACTTATGCATTGAATGATATCTGGTTGATCCACCAAATGAGTTCATTCTGCATGAAGTGCAAAAGAAGAATTGGGAAACAAACTATTTGAATGGTTGAAACCATGCACAACTCTTAGTATCTCTGAGGGCTTATCTAGAAGAAGAAAAGACTGGAAGTACAAGATTAGAAACTGTATTTTGCCCTGAGGAAGAAATGCCATCACAGAGACAGAGTTCAATTAGTAACCTAGATAAGCTGATCTTGAGAAGGAAAGACTGATTTCTTAAAGTTCAGGGTGAAATTCAGACTCAGAAAAAGGTCCATGGTAAAGCTGAAGTCTTGAAAAAGCATGTCTCATGAAAGGGTCCAAAAAAGATCTTCATCCAGGTAAAGGTAAATTTGTATACTCTAGAGCCCACAGAATGCTCTGACTGGCGCTAGACAAATGTAAATGCCCTTGGATCTGTAGAAAGTGCAAAGCCCATAACCTAGTAACCCCTTCAAACAACAGTAGTTTAATATTGCCTGCAAGACACCAAATGATATCCCAATAACATCATCTAATATTTACCTCACAAACCATGCAGTTACATCAGTATTCTCCTGCCATTTTGTGCCAAAAGAATGAATGAATAAATAAAAAATAAGTAATTAAATGCACACATACATAGTTACTATTAATTTTACCTAATCATTGAAAAAAATCTCTGAACTCATTTCATTGAAAGCACATGTCAGTGAATCACATTTCAAAGAAAACTGTGTCAGACTATAGATAGTCAGTGCTGGTGTGGTGTGATGTTAGGATAAAAGCAGCTGCAAGTTAAGTTAGTCTAGACTAGAGCATGGATTATACTTTGCTAGTGCCCACTCTTTTGTTCAATTAGCTCTTTAGAAATCTGTGTGAGCCGAGTGATTCACTATGAGTGGCATTTCCTCTTTTCTCACAGTTTTGTGACTGTGCAGTTAGTATGTATAAGTAAGGGGGTATGGGAGGGAGAAGTTTTGAATGAGCATTTGCTGAGTTCACATTTTCTAAGATATGTGATTAGACAAAATGTTTTCAATTAATTTTTAAATGATTTGTGATTAGATAAAAACATATATATATATATATATATATATATATATATACATACACATACACACTCGCTCTATATACACACACACAAATTGTATATGCATATATACATACAAGCACACAGACACAAACACACACAGATCTATCTATATGATGAAGTAAAGTAAATTGATGTTCCCACAAAACAATATTACAAACTGTTATAACTGCATAATATAAATAAAATAGAAGTAGATTGCCACTGGTGTTCAGAAATATCCATGATGATTACTATTGTCCGAAACAGCCAATGGCATTTGTTCCAAAAAAGTGAAGTTTTAATACAACAGAGGAACAGCAGTAATTAATACCCTGTATTGTTCAGCTCTAAGAATTGGCAATTTGATCCATTGATTCATGGCATAAGACAGACACTCTCTCCAATAAATTATGTGCAACACAGCACCAACAGTAATCTATGAGAAATGCCATAGGAGACTTCATTGCCTTCCCCTAATCTAGTGTAATAACATACACCTGCAGACCTCTGTACATCAAGAAAGACATTATATTGTCAAAATATTAAAGGGTGTCTCTGAAGTAGGCATCAATGTGGCTTTTACCTTCAAAGCCACCACATGTAATATCTCGAACTGAAGAATTTTTAATGAACTAACCTCATCAAATTTTATGATGAGGTTGCAAAATTCACTCCAAAGACACCATGGCAGGTAGATTCACAAAGGTGCTCTATTCCCATTTTGATAAATGCATAGATCTGGCAGGTCTGAACAGAACAAAACATAATATAAAATTCAAAATCAAATCACTGTTGTAGTCCTCCAACAGAAATAAAACTTTACAGCAAAAGAAAAACATCCCTTAAATTATGCATCAAATGCAATAAACCTCATACCAGGGTTATTTAAAGAAATGTGACTGAATAATAAAAAAATATTTTTAAAGCAGTCCATGAATGTAGGTTAACAGTTGAAGCTACTGACCATTATCAATCCTTCTTCAGATAATTTAGGAAATATGGAATAACACCCAACATTGCTCTTATTTTATTCAAAATGGTATCCCCTATTCAGGCAATAGACATTGCTACTACACTAGTAAATAAATTCAGTGCTAATTTTATCCCAGAGATTTTTCCCAAACCTAACCTATCCCTAAATCTGTTAAACTCAATGTTATCACAAAGGAGCAAGTTCTTAAGGTTTTTCTAAGACCAAAAATACTTTTTTCATAGGGCTTGATAGTACATATGATTATTTAATAAACAATATTAAGCAAGCCCTGGCAGAGTTGCTTCTCAGCCACTCATCAGATTATTTAATCTAAATTTAGCCACAAGTTTTGTTCTTGAAGTTTGGTGCACTGGAGTGCTGATGCCACTCCACGAGGGAGTCCCTCCCACTAAGTTTGAGAATTATAATCCCATCAGTTTGATGAGTCTAATCTGCAAAGCCAGAGAACATATAGCAGACATTATAAACTATTAAAAATCTCACTAGACTTGATCTGCAGCAGTTTGGCTCTGTCAAGTAAAGATTCTGCCTAATGAATTTTGTTAATTTCTTCTAGAGGGTTATACAGGCTGTTAACATTGGTCATGCTGTTTACATGCTGTATCTTGAGCTGATTAAGGGATTTCACACCATACATGATGTTGGTATCATAAGTAAACTTACCACTTTAAAAATAAATCACTGCATGATAAGATGGATAGCAAACTGGCTAAAAGACAGAACTCATACAGTGCAAGTGGCAGGCACCTCATTAGAAGGTATAAAAGTAACCAGTGGTGTACCCTATGGCTGAGTGTTGAGGCACTTTCATTTCACCATTTACTTTTATGATCATCAAACTTGAAACCAACGAAAAGATGTTGAAGACAATCCCAATAAGTGCACTGTTTCCTCACTGTAAAAAGATTTATTGCGGACACACAAAAACACAAAATCCAGAATGCAAGTGAAGAAAAGTTAAGCGCTTTCACTCACTATGTGAGCTTCATCAGAACACTGTTGTACACTATAAATTCATTTAAATATACAAGTTTGGCGCCAAACAGACCTCATCTATGACGTGTACTTAAAGGTACAGAATATGTCACATAATATTCATGCTTGTTCCATTTTTAAAAAAACAATAGTATGACACTCCTTTGGGAATGTATATATATTTTTATAAAATCTATATTGTATGTTTAAAAAGCATATCAAATAAAAAACATTGTATATAATACCTTGTAAAATGACATTTGCAAAGATATGAAATATATATGAGAAACACTATTAAATTATGTATATATATAAAAAAAATATTTTATAAGTTAAAACATTATAATTAATCTACGATTCAATGACACTGGTCTGCAGATTATGGCTCATAATTTTAAAAACTAAATAAACAATATCAAATGCTGCTGGGAATCTAATAAAAATTGATGTTCAACTTTGAATATATTACATTCAACCTTAAATAACCTATGATATTCAACACATACAACTGTAATTACCCTATCCATAATAAATCGATGAAATGTAAAAATATATTTCAATAAATATGTTCGTAATTAAAGCACATGTCTAGATGACTATGTGCCTATTATCTATCTGTTTTCCATTTCCAAAACTGGTTTACAAGAAATAAAATCATTTAAACCAGGTGGATTAGTTGTGTCCAAATACAATTGCCACCATATTTCTTTGAAATTCAGCAGTTTCTTAGTGTCCCCTCCTTTTGGGTTATTGCATATGATATCTAATATAGCAAATTTAAATACATGGTCATGACCCATTTTTTCTACATGTCTGGAAAGTGCATTTGGTAGCATCTTTTTTTGTTATGCTATAAGTATGGTCATATATACGCTTTCTAAAATTTCTCTCGGTCTTACCAACATAAAAGCTTGTACATGCCCCACACGTTCATAGGTTCATACTAGGCTATCTGCCCTAGGGCATTTATAAGCCTAGCCAGAGTTGTGTGGCTTTCACCACCCCTTAGGTTGAAGAATACTATACCCATTAGTTTGCCGTGCCTCTGTCCAGCAGTGATACAGAGATGATCCCCGGGGTAAACCTACGATCTCCCATCCACTGGTCAAGATTCCTCTTGAATAGAGCCAGCGAGGTGCTCTGTCTCGCATGGACCGGGATTCTGTTCCACAGCATAGGAAGTCTCTGGGTGATGAATCTGTCTCTCCAGCACATCCTATTTATATCCGTGTTGAGGTTTAAGTCTCTTGCTCTTGTGGCTCTGGTGGATTTGGATTTTTTGAGGTGGAGCATGTCCATTAATTCCGGGTTGGACATGGCCTTGTATGTCAGGCACAGGTCACCTCTGAGCAGACGGTATGCAACTGAATAGAGCTGGAGTTGCAATGTATATTACCATCTTTGTGTTACAGTTCCCCTTTTTTGGTCTAACCACTTGTTTGTAATCATTGTGAATACACATTTTATTCACTTCTAGAATGTGTTTGCATTGGTTACATGCTCCACATTTTCTTGTGCCTTCCAAGTTTTAATTCTAATAATACAATAGAAACATTGGGATATCAACGGGCATTAATATTATGTTATAGTCCCTTATCTGACAAAATAATAGACATAGTGAACAAATTTTGGTATTTGTTATATTCTGATTCCAATGTTAAAGAAATTGTGGGTAGTAGACCAGGAATAGTGTATAAGATGGGGGATAATATTAAGAAAATCTTACAAAAAAATCCCAGAGAAGATATGAAAAATAAGCAGAACATGAATAGTATTAGCAACAAGGTCCCCTTGGAAGGCACAAGAAAATGTGGAGCATGTAACCAATGCAAACACATTCTAGAAGTGAATAAAATGTGTATTCACAATGATTACAAACAAGTGGTTAGACCAAAAAAGGGGAACTGTAACACAAAGACGGTAATATACATTGCAACGTGTGGGGCATGTACAAGCTTTTATGTTGGTAAGACCGAGAGAAATTTTAGAAAGTGTATATATGACCATACTTATAGCATAACAAAAAAAGATGCTACCAATGCACTTTCCAGACATGTAGAAAAAATGGGTCATGACCATGTATTTAAATTTGCTATATTAGATATCATATGCAATAACCCGAAAGGAGGAGACACTAAGAAACTGCTGAATTTCAAAGAAATATGGTGGCAATTGTATTTGGACGCAACTAATCCACCTGGTTTAAATGATTTTATTTCTTGTAAACCAATTTTGGAAATGGAAAGCAGATAGATAATAGGCACATAGTCATCTAGACATGTGCTTTAATCACGAACATATTTAGTGAAATATATTTTTACATTTCATCGATTTATTATGGATAGGGTAATTACAGTTGTATGTGTTGAATATCATAGGTTATTTAAGGTTGAATGTAATATATTCAAATTTGAACATCAATTTTTATTAGATTCCCAGCAGCATTTGATATTGTTTATTTAGTTTTTAAAATTATGAGCCATAATCTGCATCCCAGTGTCATTGAATCGTAGATTAATTATAATGTTTTAACTTATAAAATATTTTTTTATATATATACATAATTTAATAGTGTTTCTCATATATATTTCATATCTTTGCAAATGTCATTTTACAAGGTATTATATACAATGTTTTTTATTTGATATGCTTTTTAAACATACAATATAGATTTTATAAAAATATGTATACATTCCCAAAGGAGTGTCATACTATTGTTTTTTTAAAAAAGGAACAAGCATGAATATTATGTGACATATTCTGTACCTTTAAGTACACGTCATAGATGAGGTCTGTTTGGTGCCAAACTTGTATATTTAAATGAATTTATAGTGTACAACAGTGTTCTGATGAAGCTCACATAGTGAGTGAAAGCGCTTAACTTTTCTTCACTTGCATTCTGGATTTTGTGTTTTTGTGTGTCCGCAATAAATCTTTTTACACTGAGGAAACAGTGCACTTATTGGGATCGTCTTCAGCATCTTTTCGTTGGTTTGTGGTTAATTCGAAACTTGAAACCAAGACTTCTGGCTGTGATTGGAGGTGACTGAAAACTGGAGGTTTTATAAAGTCCCCCTCTGTTACACTAATTCTTCAGCAAGAACAGAAATAACTGGCTTACTGAAAATGGGCTCAAATTAAATAAGGACAAGTACAGTATTATTAATTATTTAATAGTATTATTAGACCTGGCAGACAACCCCTCCCCCTGCATACAACACAGAAACTGCCCTTCTTCAAAATAGAAATGTTGTTAGGGACCAATGAGTTGATAATTTGCTATCTTAATTAATAAGGGACAACAGTAGTAAGAAAATCCTTTTACCCAGTGTAGCTTGTTTTCAAAGATGTATTACCAGATATGGAAAAGTCAAGGTTTCTTTACATTCAGCATTAATTGGTAAAATGATGGAGTATAATGCCCACTTTAGAAGGTATCTCACTAGACATATCAAACAACTGGAAAGACCCCAAAGGTTGCTAACTAATGAGATTACAGGCTTAAAGATAATGAGATATCTTTCTTCAGTATCTTACAGGATATTGAGGGGAGATCTGTGCCTTGCCTTTTGTGCCACGAGATACCCAGTTGTTCTGGATCTCTTGCATCTCCATGTAAATCTTCACCAGCAGATAAATTAAATGCAATGGAGAGACATATTCATCATATATACCTGTACTGACCTTGCAGATTAGACACTGTGATATACATTATCACCCTTCAAATAAGAATTAGATGATTGGTTGGGCACCCACAAACTGAGCCTGACTCGCCTGTCTTAGCCATCCTAGAAAAAGGGTTCTGATTTAAGGTTAAATACTAGCAATCATAAATAGGGGATTCATTTACCATACAACTCCTATGAATCATATGAAAATGACTGATATCAGCTTCAGAATATGGGTGATATCTAATAGGAAATATCAAGTATGTCACTACTTTCTACTTTCATTAGAGTCCTTTTTTGCACAGGGTAAGACAAGCTGCAGCCAAAATACATAAAACGCAGTTGCATTTCAATGTTATTTGTAACTGTTTTATTTCATGGGTCTTTCCTACCCAAGCTTCCATTGATTTTTTTTTACCACACAGTCAGTCTTCCCCAGTAAACAAATGCAATTAAGTAATAAAAGCAGTATTGGTCAGCAATGCAAAATAATCAAAACAGAACCATTTTGGTTCTCTGTTAGGTGGCAGTGGTGAAATGTATTTTAAATGAATCCATAGACATCAATAAAACTTAAATCCAAGCTAAATAAGTGCATAAATAGAGGGCAATGGTTGTCAAAATGTATTGTGTTTATATGCAAACACTTGCATAAAAACAACAGTCAAAACGCAATGCAAATGATACTATCCAGAAAGTCAAAGATTCCCACTTCAGATCCACAGAAAGCAAATATAAAAAAAGAACATACCACCCCAATGACATTAACAGTATTTCACAAAAAGGTGAGAGACAAAAGGCAATGCTACTGAATTAAAGCGTTTTTGGGTTGATGTCTTTACAATAAAATTAATGATACTTAGCAAGAGAAAAGAAACAAGCTGTAATTTGAAAAAAAATGTCTCTCATGCTAAGCATCAACTGTACAGCAGAAAAGTAAGTTTGTGCTCACCAATAACTGACTTACAGGTAGTGCTCAATCCAGGTACACGTAATTCACAGGAAATAAAGTATAGCGTTGCCAGGAAAAAAAGCATGCTATGACAATAAATATATTTCTAACTGTCCCTGATTTTGTTTAGAGTTTTTCTTCCATCATCTAGTAAAATTAGTGAATGAAATACATACTGTGTGAATCAGCATACCTCTCAGCTGTGCCTGATTTTGCAGAGGGACCTTGATTTTGCTTCATATTTTGATTTATTAGTAAACTGCTAAGGATTACAGTCAGTCATTAATGTCATACATCAGAGCTTCTTATTTCTTGTTCAGGAAAAGGCACACTGATGGAAAGTTTGTTCTCTTAACTTTTCAAAGAATTAGAGTAATATCAAAAAAACTGTTTCAGATTTTGGGTCATTACACCATCACTTTGCCCTGCGGTGGTGCTGCTGCTGTGGTAGCATTGTCGCCTCACAGTAAGACGTTGTCCTGTTCGATTCTCAGCTAGAGCGTCTTCTGTGTGGAGACATGCATGAATGGGCGTACCTTCGTTGAAGGTTGTGCGTCAGGGCCGGCAACTCGGCAAGTAAAAATCTACTGACAGTCATTAGCGGACCGGAGTTCCGCTGTGGCGACCCCTAACTGGGAAAAGCCGAAAGACACAACAACAACAACACCATCACTTTGCCCCCACCTCTCAAGCCAAGACATTGAGCTATGAAAGAAAGGATCAGTAGAAAAAGTGTGTGGATTCTACTGCTAAGTTATAAGATATGTGATTTCCTGATGGTTAGTAAGAATTACCCAGTTAGTTACTGGCAGATACTGGTCATAAAATGCATGCTAATGCAAAACATGTTGTTTCATTATTTTTAAGTGAATTGGAGCAATATTTCAACACTGCCCCTGATATGGGGTCTTTTTCCAGAATTACAGCTAGCTCAACAGCTGGCCTGTAAAGAAATGTACATATTCTCCACCTAGATAAAGACAAAAAAGGGTGTCATCTGCAACTGTAGCAAACTGCTTGCTACTTCAATTTGCTACAATTAAATCACCAGGCGCATTGGCGGTTCAGCGCTAATAACCGTTAATATGGTATCCGCTTTTATTTACGAAGCCAGTACATACTTGCACAATCATACCCTAACAGCTTGTATGGCAAACAGAAATCCAGAAAAAAGGCCAAAGGCAGTGAATTACACTTTCATAATGCTAACACATTGGATTACAGACTTCTTTTACGTCAGAAAATGCATGTTAATTCGCATGCTCTTATTCTGACAGCATCTCAAGTTAACGGTACTAATATTTTAAAAAGTGTGCTTAATTACCCCGATTATTATTGCATATGTCTCTAATGCAGGAAATAACTGATTAAGACCTATGCTGCTGATGCCCGACACAAGCTAAAATTTGAAATCTACTTTTCTGCTCTACAGATGAATTGCTGCATTCTCGGGAATACCTACACCTCTGTTATCCCTGATTTGGCAGAATGTCCCTGTCTTTGTCTCATGTTTTCTTCCTGCCCTAACAACACTTTTGATTTCCTGTTTAAACCACTCGGGATTACAGTCTGTCAATAATTCCATACACTGGAATTTGTACTCCTTGTTCAGAAATGCACAGTGATGCAAAGTCGATTGTTCTTAAGGTTTTCATGAGAATTAGAGAAATAGTTAAAAACTGATCCTTGGAGATTGTGGGTCTTTCCACCATCAATTTGTTCTTGATGCACCTAAAGGAAAGAAGTCTAGGAAGGGCTAATTACCTACATCAACAGGAAAATATTATTTTAAATAGAAGTGTTAATTATAGCCAAGGTGCCTCCGATGTGTGAATTTACTTTCAGCACTTTGAATAGCAACCAGCAATAGGCAGCATTTATGTGAGTAGGGTGGCGTAAAAAACACATTTTTTATCATTGTTTTTGCTACCCCCTCATTGATTACATGCACACTGTAGTGTACATAGAGTACATTTACCAACCTCCCTGTAATTACATAATTTACTAAATACCTCACACACAGTGAGTAAAATAAAAGTGCTATAAATAACTCAGAAATAAGCAAAAAACAGGATACTTAATGTTATATATCACAGATTAGTTAGTTCAGAGCCCTTCCTCCGATTAGCTCAGTGTATTCAATGAATGCTTCTCACTTGCAGTCATCCACAAACTTTAAATAACCCTTCTACTAATATTACATATTGTTAGCATAGAACCCAACCCAGGACTTACTCATCACACTGTTATAAAGTGCACCAATGGTAACAAACAAAATGAAGAGCTTTGAAGTGAGCCTAATCAACATGGCCTAAATAACAAATGGTCTGTGCTAGAAACATAGTCAACTGAACACCAGCCTACCATCCAAGGAATCTGTCAATCATAGACAGAGGAACAGTGTGCCTTGACTTACTTATAAGACTGCTGCTACATGAATCTCTGTTCTAATAAATCTTGTGCATGATCAGGTGGAGAAATGTTACTTCTATCATCGCTGACCCTAACTGTTTCATGTCTCGAATGATCACAAAACCAAAACTTATATGTAACAATATTACAGTGGGTATAAAAAGTGTACACACCCCTGTTAAAATGCCAGGTTTTTGTGATATGAGACCACAATAAATCATTTTAAAACGTTTCCCACCTTTAATGTGACCTATAATCTGTACAATTCAATTGAAAAACAAACAGATCTGCTAGGGGAAAAAAATAAAAAAAGTACAGTAAGCTGGTTGCATAAGTGTGCACACCCTTAAACTAATACTTTGTTGAAGCACCTTTTGATTTAATTACAGCATTCAGTCTACTTGGGTACACACCTGCCATCAATTAAAGAGACTCTGATCAACCCCAAATAAAGTTCAGCTGTCCTAGTAGGATTTTCCTGACATTTACTCAGTTGCCTGCTACAGCAAAAGCCATGGTTCGCAGAGAGTTTACAAAGCATCAAAGGGATCTCATTGTTGAAAGATGTCAGTCAGGAGAAGGGTACAAAAAAATGTCCACAGCACTGGATATACCACAGTGAAGACGGTCATCAAAAAGTGGAGAAAATATGGGACAGCAGTGACGTTGCAAAGAACTGGATGACCCTCCAAAATTGATTGAAAGACAAGACGAAAACTGGTCAGGGAGACTGCCAAGAGACCTATAGCAACAACACATCACAATCTGACATATTTGGAGTGCTTTTGCAAGGAAGAGTGGGCATATCTTGCCAAGTCAATATGTGCCATGCTAATAGACTCCTACCCAAGAAGACTGAATGTTGTAATTTAAATAAAAAGGTGCTTTAACAAGTTATTAGTTTAAGGGTGTGCATACTTATGCACCAGCTTATTGTATGCTTTTTATTTTTTTATATTTTTGTTATATTTTATATTTTTTCCCATAACAGATTTGTTTGTTTTTCAATTGAATTGTACAGGTTATAGATCCCATTAAAGGTGGGAAAAGTTTTGAAATGATTTGTTGTGGTCTCATTTTTTATATCACGAAAACCTATATATAAAAACCTTTTTTATATCACAAAAACACTTGTTTGTTATGGTTTATTGTGTGGCACTTATTTGTACAGCTGTTTCCTTATTCTGTAGTGAAGCAAAACTTGTGTAATTGTGTGATATTGCCCATTAAAAATCAAATAATAAATTGTGTGTCTTCAGTAAGTTAAAACATATTTTCATGTAAGCAGGTCAGCATTGCTGTCTTTTACTGCTTGGTACTTCATTTCAGTTCTTGGCTGGGATGCCGTCTATGGAGACTCTGCACGTCCTTCCTGAATCCTCTTCAATTTTTGTCAGGCATTTCCAGTTTACTTACATGTCACAAAGAAAGTACAGATGTGTAAGTAAACCTACCATAACAGAAGATGTTTGAATGATCACTGCTGCATTAACTTGTGTATGGGTTGTATCCTGCCAAGGATATAACAGACAGACAGCTCCCAAAGCTTCAGGACGCCTTCCACACTCCCAAACAGTCAGCTCAAGCTGAGTTGACTAAAATGACAGGTTTGGGTGCTAAGCCCTTCAGAGTTTTCATGCCAACAGAGACAGAAGGATGCTAAGCCGTGAAAGGACAGTGCTAGGAACAGGTATTCACTTACACCCTGGGATAAACACCCAACTAAAAAACAAGGGGGAAGGAGGGGATGGGAGTGGCTACTGCAGCAGTGATCATTCAAACATCTTACTTATCACCGCTACAGTAGCCTAAGCTGTTTGGTTAGATTACACTAGCTTACTACATTTGGGATGTGGGAGGAGAAGGGTTCAGGAACCACTGCAGAATGGTTATAACAAAGCCTGTTTTAGACCTAGAGAAAGAATAAAGCTTGTAAGACCTTGTAAACATAGAGGACCAAGTTCCTGCTTCTAGAATACTTCTAGAATCTAGCCCTTTCCAAAAAGCCATAGATGAAGAAAGACCCTGGTAGAGCACACCTTGACACTGCCTGGTTTAGTTTTGTTGTGGTGAGTATAGCATAAGGTAGTAGTTTGAGACAGCCATTTTGAAATGGTGTGTTCTGACATAGGTTGTCTGTTCTTCTTACCTTCACAAGAAATGAAAATGTGATCCAAAGATGAAAAAGGTAGACCTGGAATTAGGGAAATTTAATTTGCTGTCTCCACTATGTGATTTCTCTTCTAACAAGCCCACGCACTGAAATTTGAAAAACTGAGGATGTTTTTGCTGAAACTGGAGAGACGTCAGATACCATTGCATCCTTCTCATGTGTAGTCTTGTCAGGGCTGTCATTAGAATTTTAGATGCCATGAGACCCCAAGTCCTGAGGTATTCCCTCAAGGTGGCTGTACTCTGAGTGGAAAATATTAGAAATACATCTAGATATAAATCTATTTTTCCTCTGGAAGAAAAGCTGATTAAATTCTGGTGTCTGTCTAACACCCCAGGAACAAAATCTTCTATAAAGGAGTCAAAAAGTACTTTAGAATGTGCTGTTGGAATCCCAGCTTGTGTAAGAGCTCTGTCACCCAAGTAAGAAATTCATAACACTAAAAATGACTCTGCAAAGAGATATGCAAGTCATCTAAATATGGAAATATAGATACCCTGTAGCCTGCAGTGATCTATAACTGGAGTTAGACTCTCTTGGTATAGTGATTAGTCCAAAGTGTAAGGTAGAGAACTGATAATTTGATCCAGGCATACAAAACCTTAAGAAGAAGCTGAAGTCTGGAAGGATGAATATGGATGTGATAACTATCTTTTAAATCTAGTGTTACCAGGAAACATAAAAGAGGAGGAAGAGATGACAGGTTGTAAAATAACAGCATTTTGAACTTTGACACTATCACAAGCAGGTTTAGGAAAGAAATGATGTTCTTCATCTCACATTGCTGCAGTCCTTACACTTGGGTAGTCCGCTGTCCTCGGTCGGCCCGAATATCAAAGTATTAGGCTGACGTCGGTCAAGGCGCATTAGACTGACATCAGGACGTCAGGGTACAAATGCACATGACCGACGTCATATCCTCAGTCTTTTTTGCCGCATGGTCCGATGCAGAAGCAGCGTTGCAAGTGCCGCTCGCTCTGAAATATTTCGATTCGGAGTTTCAGACCGAGTCAAAGTTGGCTAAGTACCCGCTGGAATATTTTGTTTTTTTCTTGCCTCAGTGGTTTACCGGATGTCAGAAAAAGTGAATAACTGTATTTCTTGTGGGAAACAGATACCGCATAGGGATTATCATAATTTGTGTATTCCTTGTTTGGGACCTGAGCACGACGTTGTTGGGTGTCGCTTTTGTGCTAGGTTCAATAAACGCACTATTAAGCGAAGGTTAGATTGTGCCAGGTTGGTCTTTGGGAAGCGTTGCAATTACAATATGCCGTCGGATGCTCCGACGCCTGCTTCTTCAAAGAAGCGCAAAGACAAAGCAGCTAAATCTAGGATAGAAGAGTTGTCCGAACCGGACGCCGGTTCTTTAGAGGCGTCAGTGGAACCGGGGGTTCCACCGGAGGCTTCTCAGGAATCTCAGGGGGAAACCTTGATTTTACAGGATGTGGCCTCTCAGGAGGCAGGTCAAGCTGAAGGGGCTTCTCAGGTTACTGTACTCCCCTCTCTTCCTAGGGTGGTTAGGCCCTCTCCTTCTGTTTCTAAGGCTTCTCCCAGAGGCAGGCCAGGTTTAGCTTCAGTTGGGGTCACTCCTAGCTCTTCAGGATCTGTGCCCAAGAAGCAAATGCTTAAAATGGCAGAAGACTTAATTACTTTAATTAGAGGTTCTTTGCCCCCTCCTGATAAGAGGCCTAGGGTTGATCCAGAGTTGGGGAGCTTTGATCAAGCTTCGGATGTGTCAGAGTCTTCGGCTGAAGACTTGCAGGAGTATTCTCCTTATTCTGATTCTGATGTGGATGATTCTACTCCTTCTGCTTCTCCTCCTGAGGATTTTTCATTTTCAGAGACCCTGCATTCCATGAGGGAGCATTTTAAGTGGGAAGGTCAGGACTTCTCTGATTCCAGGAAAAGGCTTAGGGAATTTTTGCTTTTGCCCCAGCATAGGCCTTTAGCTATACCACCTGTTCTGGATGTTGTGGAAGATGTGTTTGCAGAGGCTTCACTTAATCCTGATTCTTTGCCTCCTGCTCCTGTTAAACCGGACAGGTATTACAGGGTCCCTGAGGCTCATAAATTTCTTTATAAGAGTCCTAGGGCGGACCCAGAAACAGTTAGTCAGGGACCTAAGGGGGTTAAGGCCTCTGTGGTTAAAAATCCAGTCCCTCCAGATAAAGAGGCCAGAGCTTTGGATAGATGGGGAAAGAAAATTTATACTTCTTCCACCTTAGCTATGAGGGCTTTGAATTGCCAGTTTCACATGTTAAAATATCAAAATTATCTTCTTGCTCAATTTAAGTCTAAGGTAGATGCTCTGGCGGAAGGCATTGAGTGTAAAGAATTACAAGATTTGGTGCATGTCTCTGAACAGGTGGGCAAGCATTCTTTACAATGTGGTTTTGATGCTGTACAGGCCTCGTCTAGGGTGGCTGCCACTGGGTCAGTTCTTCGCAGGCACGCCTGGCTGAGGGATCAGAATTTATCTGAACATGTTAAAGCAAGGATTTTGGATGCTCCTTTACAGTCTGATGTGTTGTTTGGTGCACCTGTGGAGTCAGTCTTGAAGAAAATGGAAGATAAGGCTAAGTCTATGCAGACTGTTAAAGATTTTTTGCAAGTTCAGCCTCCGAAATTTAGTAGGAATTGGCCTGCTAAGGGGTGGACTTCCCTTCTTATGATCAGTCTAGGGGTAGATCTAGACGTGGTAGAGGCAGGGCTCAGACCTCCTTCAGGCCTAGAACAGGGAGTTCGCCTGCACAATCTTCGGGTGAGGGCAGGGGCCAGTCCTTTCGTAAACAGGCCCAATGACCTACCTTTTCAGCTGCCAGATCCTTCTTGCCTGGCAGCACCTTTGGGAGGAAGGTTGGCACTCTTCAAGGAAAATTGGAGTCTGGTTACCCAAGACAGATGGGTATTGGATATCATACACCAAGGTTACAGGTTTTATTTCCATACCTTGCCTCCTTTCAAAGGCATGCCGGACGTTCCTCCTCAGCAAAGACTAGAGTCTCACAAACAAATTTCTCTGTTGCTTCAAATAGGAGCCATACAACCGGTCCCTCTGCCAGAAGTGGGCCTAGGATTTTATTCTCGCCTGTTCCTAGTACCAAAGAAGGGGAACACGTGGAGACCAATTTTAGATTTATCTATCCTCAACACTTATCTGGACATTCCCAAGTTCAAAATGTTGACTCTACAACAGCTTTTACCTCTGCTGGGCAAAGATCACTGGATGGTGACTCTGGATCTCAAGGAAGCTTACCTTCATGTTCCTATCAGGCAGTGTTGCAGGAAGTATCTGCGTTTCCGAGCTGGGACTTCTCATTATCAATTCTCTGCATTGCCCTTTGGCTTATCTACTGCGCCCAGAGTGTTCACGAAAGTTCTGGCTCCAGTGATAGCTTTCTTCAGGCTAAGAGGTATACAGATCTATCCTTATTTGGACGATTGCCTGATTCTGGCCCAAGAAAGGGACGAACTTCTTCATCATTTACAGTATGTGATAGCAGTGCTAAGATGCCTGGGGTATTCTGTGAACGAAATAAAGTCCAGTCTAGTACCCTCTCAGGACATGTGCTTTCTGGGTGTGAGACTGAATACAGCATCCCAGATGGCCTTTTTGACCCCGGACAAACAAAAGAATCTTTCTCTGTACTTCCGTCACTTGACTCATCAGTCCAGGCTGACTGCAAGGACAGTCCTTCAAGCCTTGGGGTTCATGGCATCTTGTATTCTGGTGCTTCCCAATGCCAAACTGCATATGAGGAAGCTACAATGGTATCTCAAAAATGTATGGACACAGCACTGCCAAGATATGGACACTGTCATTCAGATAATACCTTGCATTCAAAAGGAATTTTTGTGGTGGGCTCAGGAATGTCACCTAAACAAGGGACTCTCTGTGACCCGGCCAGAGGCGAGTCAGGTTCTAACGACAGATGCCTCGGACATAGCTTGGGGAGCTCATCTAAATGGAAAATGGGTACAAGACACGTGGCCTGCCAGACTTCAGCATTTACATATCAACTTGAAGGAGATGTTGGCAGTCCAATTTGCATTGATAGCTTTCAAGGATTTACTTCTTCCAGGGCAGGTGTTGATTCTAACAGACAACACAACTGTCATGTGGTACATCAACAAGCAAGGGGGGACACATTCTTACCCTCTATGCAGACAAGCAATGATTTTGTGGGAGACTGCTCTCAGTTTACAGCTGAATCTTCAGGCAAGGTTTCTGCCAGGAGCACAGAACTCCTTAGCAGATGTGTTAAGCAGACGAATTATGGATCCCCACGAGTGGAAATTGGATCCTCATGTATTTCAGCAATTGACAGTGTTATGGGGAACTCCAGACATAGATCTGTTCGCTTCTCCACTGAACCACCAGCTGCCAAAGTTTTGCACAAAAAGGTTTCATCCCACACCTTGGAAAGTGGATGCTCTTTCATTCAATTGGAGCAAGCTTCATGTGTATGCCTTTCCACCTCTGCCGCTCCTCCCAAAGGTACTCCTAAAGGTCAGACAGGACAAGCCAAAGATGATTTTAATAGCTCCAGATTGGCCTCGACAGCACTGGTACCCATTACTGAGAAGTCTGGTACAGGAACCTCCATGGCCTTTGCCTTCGATTCCACATCTACTGTCTCAGGAGGACAGTAATTTACTCAATGTCAAACTCCACTCTCTTCACCTAACGGCCTGGCATATTCAGTTTTAAACCCTGGAGGGTTTCAGCTTCCACAGCAAGTTTTGAATATTATTTTGGAGGCCAGAAGGCCTAGTACAAGGAAAGTGTACGCAGATAAATGGAAGAGATTTTTATTTTGGAGTACAGCAAAGGAATTTGATGTTTCTAAACCTAATGTAAGTGTGGCCTTTCAATATCTTGCTGAGTTACTGGACAAAGGTTTGTCCTTCTCTTCTATTAAGGTTTATGCTGCAGCAATTTCGGCACATTATGACTGTGACCCACCTTTGTTTTCTCATCCTTTGTTTAAGCAGTTCCTTAGAGGGGCGAAGAATTTAAGACCCCCACGTAGAGCTCCTACTCCTGCTTGGGATCTCAATTTTGTGTTGGAGAAACTTACTCTACAACCTTTTGAGCCTGCAGCTACTGCTGAGTTGAAGTATTTATCTTGGAAGACTGCTTTTTTGTTGGCCATTACCTCTGCGAGAAGGGTTTCTGAATTACAGGCCCTTATGGCAGTTGAGCCTTTCTTAATTTTCCATAAGGATAGGGTATCTTTACGTACTAATCCTTCCTTTATGCCTAAAGTGGTTTCTAGTGTGGCTTTAAACCAAACTATTCATTTACCTACTTTTTATGCAAACCCCAAAACAAAGGGGAAAAGATTTTGCACACTTTGGATATACACAGGCAGTTGCGTTATTATTTGAGCAGAACTAAAGGGTTCAGGCAGTCTCAGCAGTTATTTGTTTCATTTGCTTTGGGTTCTCAGGGCAAGCCTGTGTCAAAACAAACTATTTCTAAGTGGATTGGGTTTTGTATTGCTTTCTGTTATTCCCATCATGGTAAGGAGATTCCAGCTGGGATTAGGCCTCATTCCACTAGGGCTACTGCCACTTCTACAGCTTTTTAAGGGGGGTGGCAACTAAAGATATTTTGGAGGCAGCTACTTGGAGTTCAGTGCATACCTTCTCTAAGCATTACCACCTTCCACTTTACTCTAAATCTAGGGCTGGTTTTGCCACTGCAATTTTACAGGGCATTTTGACAGCTCCTCCTGCTTTATAGCTTTGCCATCCTCCCTTCTCTCTGCTTTGGGATTCTACCCAAGTGTAAGGACTGCAGCAATGTGAGATGAAGAACATAGTACAGTTTTGTACCTACCATAAATGTAGATGTTCGAAGATCTACATTGCTGCAGTCCAATTTACCCTCCCTCCTTCCCCTCTATAGTTAGAGGCAGTTGTGTGGTTTGGGTTGTGACTACTGTACATATTGTATATAGTGTACATATGCTTAGTGCAAGGGTGGTTGGTTGTTTGTTGTTGTTGTCTTTTGGTTTTGACCTTTCCTTTTAGGGTCTTCTGACATCTGGGGCAAGAAAAGACTGAGGATATGACGTCGGTCATGCGCATTTGTACCCTGACGTCCTGATGTCAGTCTAATGCGCCTTGACCGACGTCAGCCTAATACTTTGATATTCGGGCCGACCGAGGACAGCGGACTACCCAAGTGTAAGGACTGCAGCAATGTAGATCTTCGAACATCTACATTTATGGTAGGTACAAAACTGTACTTTATAACTGGTCTCCAAGCATCTTCTTTCTTTCTCTAGCACTAAAACATGCTTGAATAAAAACTTTTCCCGACCTGGGAAGGAGGAACTGGTCCTGTCAGTGCTTGAAACAGCATTTGTTGTAGGACAGGGGGAAATAGACGGGTCAGGTCTACTGATTGAGGAATTACCCCCCCTGGAAAAGAGACATTTCCTCCCACTGACATCTGTAACCTTGATGAATGATCTTCTGAACCCATTTGTCTGAAACTATCTGTTGCCAAAGACAGAAGTGGAGATTGACTTTTGGGAAAGGATAAGGAACTACCAGAGTGTGAGGGGGAACAAGGTCCTTAAATAGCAATTCTAACTTGATGGACTATCCTTGATTTTGGGGAGTTCCTGAATTCTGTTTGAAACCCTTCTGCCATTTCTTCAAAAACAGCTGTTTACCTGCATTTTGGTGGGACTGTTTATTTTGTTTTTTTGCTGAAATTGGATGAAGGGATAGAGAATCCCTTAGAAAATGTGGAGAAGGAGGGGTAGAAAATCTTAGAGAGTCCCTGTATCACCTTCCCTTTCATCATATTTTTGATGACCTCTGCAATCTCTGTCCAAAGGAGAATTTAAAATAACATTTTTCACATCATGTGAGAGGTTCTGAGAACACAGCCAAGCAAAACTCCTCAGAAAATGCCAGTGGCCATAGCCCTTGAAAAAGTATCAACTGAGTTATATGCACACTGTAAACAATGAGTTGTGACCTGTGAAATGGAAGAAACTAAATTACTTAAAGCAGATTTTCCTCACAAGAAGAATCTGCAGACAAAATATTCGGTACTTGCGTATTATCGCAACCAGATTTCCGCATTGCCACAATTTGGTATTTGTGTGTGGAAACAGATTGCTTAATCTATAAAGGGGTCTGTGAAAAAGAAAACAGTTCTCTGTCAATGTGGGTATGAGCCACGAAGAGGAGAAAGGGTGCGAGTTTGTACCTCTTTGCTCCTGAAACTACACAGTGGTGCTCCACTTTGCAGTGCCTGCATTTGTCAAGAAGATGTCAACTACTGGAAAAGCGAGTCACCAAATACACCCTGCGACGTTAGGAGATTGTAAATATGTCAAGAGCAAGGATTGCTGCTTTTCTTAGGTTAGGTAAAGTGCTGATTTACACAAACTGCAGTCAGTAATTTCAGTTAAGGTGCTAACAAGGTGTCCCCATGTCCATACTTTACAAATAAACACAGATAAACTCACTTCATGATTACACGTAGTAAGAACACTTCCCAAAACATCTTATTGCCGGACAATGCACTTCTTGTACTTTGTGGCTATTAGCAGCTTTTTTAAATTTTCAACTGAAGATGTCTTTACAAATTGTACCCGCCCAAAAAAAAAGTGACCAAAAGCATCATTACATGGTCTGTCTTTGCCTTCTCTGAAGGCTTCCTTCCACACACTCAAAGGAATCTGTCATCAGAATGACAGCAGGCATTATAATTCAAGCGTGCATGTGTAATGCACACTGAAAACAGGAAGCGGGTTTCCTCAAATGTTTGCCTTCCCCTTCGCAGACCCTGTAATGCAAAGGTAGTCCACAACAAAAAACAGACTTTGAATACCACCTTGCAGTGGTTTGTGGCCTCGTTTCCACGGAAGTATTCTAAAATCGCAACCGCAAAAATCTGGTTACGATAATTCGTAATACCAAATATTCCTCATACTTTCATAATTAGAATACACTTTTAACATATAGCCTGACAATTCAAAAATTCTGAAAATCGAAGTTGCAGAAGCATATGTTTTTCCCATACTTATCAATCATCTTTCCTTCCTTGTCAGAAAGCAGAGGACTGGAATTAACCAAGTGTTTAGCAACAGTAGAATTAACAAAAGCTATAGCTGCTCACTTAGGTTTGGGGTGAATGTATAAAGTTCTTCTGTCTTCTATCTGTCTAGCAGGCTGGCTATCTGGAAAATTGCAGGCAGTGATGCACACATCCTGCAGAGCTGGCAGAATTGGAGGAAAGGATGCAGGTTCTGGAAATTCCTTCTGTAACAGCTCATAGTATTTCCTGAGGGACTGAGAAACTTCAGTGTTTTCCCATTGAAAACAGTGGCACATTCTAGCAATAGTCTTATAGGTTCATAGGTTGGTACTAGGCTATCAGCCCTAGGGCCTGTACAAACCTAGCCATAACAATTCCCTGGCTATTTCTTCCCACACTATTTACTTTCCTGGACCCCTGTCTAGCAGGGCGACTGACGTGATCCCCAGGGTGAATTTCCTTTCTCCCATCCAATAGTCAAGGTTCCTTTTGAAGAGGGCCAAAGAGGCACCCTGCTTGACATGTATGGGCAATCTATTCCAGAGTCTAGGGAGTCTCTGTGTCAGGAACCTATCCCTCCAGCATGTTTTGTTTATTGTGATGACAAGGTTTAGATCCCTGGAGCGTGTGGCTCTGAGAGATTGGGATTTCTTTAATAGAAAGTGAGAAATGGAAACTGAGCTCTCCTCTGGGTCTGAATCAGAAAACTGAAAAGAAAACCCTGTATCTGTACCTAAATATTCCTCTCCAGATTCAGAATCTTGACTCTCTTCAGGAAAAGAAGTATCCCTCTTTTTTTTTTTTTTTTTTTTTTTTTTTTTTTTAACCAGAAACCACGTTGTAAGAAGGATCAATAGCCTGAATTAAACCCTGAGCCAGACTCTGTAAACTCTCTGGTATAGGTAAATTTGGGGCGGAATCAATAGTTTAGTTTGACAGGAAAAATGGATCCTGCAGTGTAATCAAATCCAGCAGCAACAGCTTCCCCAGTGATGTGTACAACATTCTGACCAAACAGGAAGTCATCCCTGTACCCTCCCCAGGACTGACAAAAGTGGCTCTCCCTTGCCCCCACTGAGGGGATCCCGACATCCACAGGGGATGTGGCTAACCCCAATCTATAGTAGCTGTAGGTGCTACACCAGAGGGATCTGGAATAAAAAAATGAGTGGTCTGAGCTATGGCAGTAGAGTCACCCACCTGTGATTTAGGTAAATTGCTAGCCTACTGTGGTGGCAAAGGCTGTTTGCTTAAATTTTTGTGGCTGAAAGAATGAATAACCATCAAACCAGTAGTTTTTTCCATGGTCAAGCTGAAAGTGGTGCATCTTTCTCAGGGAAAACAAGCAGCAAAAGCCATTAAAGTGTTAGTTTTTAAAAGTCATTTTGTTTTTCAATCAAAAAACAATTAAAAAGCATTTTAAAACACTATGCCAGCCCCACAAAAGAAAAACAAACACCATTTCTCCACAGAAAAATGATTTTCAATTACTGTAAACAACTTTTAAACTGACAGGAAAAAAGTGTGCTGCCATTTAAATGTACAATTTAATAACTTTCCTAAACAAGAAAGTACAATAAAACATTTTTTTTAAGTGGAAGGTTTTCCCGAAAGGGAACTTACTGCCCAGCAAAGGAACAGCACTGTCCAACCATCACTCCTCAGGAAGCCCACAGAGGAATGGCCTCTACAGTGACAGGAAAGTTCTGAAGGGCTTGATGCCCAAACCTGTCTTTTAATGTTTGGGTACATGGAAGGTAGTCTGAAGCTTTGGAAGCTGGCCAGCTGCTATATCCTTGGCAACAGCTAACTGATATAGTTAAGGCTGCTGCAGCAGGGATCAATATGATGGACATATACTGTAGATGACTTATTGAGCCTCTAATTTGCCTGTAGGTGTATGTGTCGTATACAAATGCATGTGTAGGTATATCTTGCAATGAACTGGCACCCCATTCAGGATGAGTTTTTGTGCTTTCTGCCCAGTGACTGCCAGGATGTTTAAGTTCTTTCCCCAAACTGTAATTGGATTAAGCAGGTAACCAGAGACTGAATGAAGTTCAGATTGTTGAAAATATTTAATTTCTAATAAATCAGGAAACAATTTCCTGAAGTCAAGATATTCCCAAGATTATTTTCTTCATTTTCATAATCCATGAGTTTTTAACAAAATTGTAATTTTGCTCTTCTGACTTTCGTGTGTTAATTTATGTAGGCAGCAGCTGTTAAAAAAGGAAGAAATAGTGCGACTGAAAGATGTCTATAAATGGATTATTCACCCACTGCTGTCAGAAGAACTTGGTGTGCCCATGGACAGCAAGGTATTTGCTTTTAAGTTATGTTATACTTTATCACTGAACATGAGTAAAATTTGAGTTTTGCATTAAATGGGACATTTGGAAAGGGAGTAGAATTTGGTAGTCTAGAAAATGAATGAACATATTGTTACTTTTATGCCACGTTTTACTATAAGTAGCACTGTATACAAAGTACATTACTTAGCTACATGTTAAAAATGTGTATGCTCATTCTGTGTACCTCTGGCATTAGTCTGTAGATAGTTGTGAAATTAAACCTTTTGAGACTAGAACAGCACTGATGAATTTACAGCAGAAACAGCAAAAATTGAGACTTGCTATAACACTTTTAAAGTATTTTTGCAGGGAGCTGCACCCCTCTCCTGTTGCTTATATATATATATATATATATATATATATATATATATATATATATATATATATATGAAACTCCAAGATTACTGTACTTCTGAATGAAGGGAATTTTCCAGCATACATCAATCTTGAAATTAGTCTGTAAGAAACTCAAGTTGCATTTCAGTGTTCAAAATTCTGATTGCTGAAAAGAAGTATTCAACCTATTGCCTTGCTAGAGGAGTGAATTACATGCTCAGAAACTACTTTTTTTCGAGATTAATTAATTTGTATAGCTAGAATCATACAGGATAGGGGATTTTAAAGACTAGAAGACAGCCATCTACCATTTTGAAACCAGGACAATGAAGGCAATCAGTCTGTAATGAATTATATTGGGGAGGTGATTGCTGAGCTCTGGTTTAGCTTGGTTTCGTAAACAGCAGTTAAATCTAGGTTATGATACAGAATCTATACATGTAGGTTATTTGACTTATTGCAAATGTCACTTGTCTATAGTAGACTAAATTTTAGGACTGAAACTGAAGTCTTGTTATGTTGAGAATTAAGAACTCGTAGCATATGTTTGAAAAGTAAGGGAAGAGAGAGGGCAAAGATTTTTTTTTCACCTGAGAGCAGCAAAAGAATGCATAACACTGTCTGTCGATTGGTGTTTGGTGTAGAAGGTATGAACAGAGATTAGAGCTGAGAATAAAGGAGGGGAAACGTTTGGATACAAGGAAATATTCACCTGTAAATGGGTAGATAAAGGGGATATTTGTTAAGTCACTATGAAGAATACCAACATTCTCAGGGAAAAACAGTGTCATGCAAAAGAAAATAGGGTAATAGTCAAAAAGTTTTATCTGAGATTTGCAGAAAGCATTTTAATGAAAAGAAATATTAGATGATAGGAAGATAAGACATATTAGGCTCTTTTCTCTCCAAGAAGAGAAAAAGTGAGTTGGTATATTTAAGTTACCGTGCTGGACCAGAGTTAGAAGAGTGGGTATCAGGGAGGAGGTAAAATGATTAAATGGGTTTGAATGAAGTAATGATGGGGGCAAGTAGTATGACAACTGTAGAATCTATAGACGAAAAAAAGAAGAAAGGACATGTAAGAAAAAAAGGATTGTAATGTAGCAGTAATGAGACTAAAACAAGCGTGTGGTAAAGGATGTTCGCTAGTAAGACATCTGGCAGAGGAACTGATGAAAAAAAGATAAAGTATATAAAAATGTGCTGGTGTTTTTAACAACCTATATAGAAGTGTGAAAAGGTAAAATTTAAGTGGAGAACAAAAGTGATTGGGGGAGCAGTTTGAGATTAATGAAACTAGGGAAAGGACTAAGATACTGATAAGATTACAGTATTGGGAGATTTTAATCTGTACTAAATACTAAAATATTACTGTTAGGGAGAAGGAAAGAAGAGGAAACAGATACAAAGAGATGTTCCTTTTATTTTCACTTAAATTATTTCAGAAGATTTACAGTCACTGTCCACTCGTCAGTTTTAAATAAGTTGGTAAAACAAACACAGTAATAATAATTGTAGTTGAAATAAATATAAATAATGGCATGTAGGGTCATGGTCAAGTATTTTCTGTTTGATTCTTTAACATAATTATTTTAACCAACCTCCACTCCCCCGGAGCCTTTGAGCATGTACTGTCTGCGTACTCTTATAAAGCATAAGGTGTTCATTTTCTTGTTTTTCCCTGCTTTGTACCTGAGACACTTGTTACTTAACATCTGCCACTACAGAAAACAAACACCTCTTATATCAAGTTGTATTTTAGAGAGAGAGAAGGAAGCATAACATTTTTATTTCTACATGTATTGTAGGCCAACCATGGTAGCAGTATAGCCATGTACTTACTCGTCATTTGTTCTCTCACCAAGGCGGTCTAATTTTTTTGTACTTAATACATCATATCTCTGAGGTCTTTGTGTTGTTGATTTCTGTGACTTCCATTTCCTAGTTATACATTTTTAACTAGGAATTGTTTATAATTCCAAGACATTTTAGTGTGAGATCCAGAATATGAAGACTAAATGTGTGAAAATGTGGTTTTACTAAATCTGAGATCACTGTCTCTCCAGAGTATTCCCTGTTTTCTAAGGTATGGTAATCTCAAAGTTGGTATATATAAGTAGTGGATGTGTGAGTAGTGTAGGGAGGACCTTTCCTTCCTTAAAAAAATTGTAAAGGAGAAAAGTGATTACTAACATTTAGTGCACTCTTGTAGTTTAATGTTTCCGTAATTCTAGGACTCATAATTACGAGTCTCAGAATTACAAAAGGCGCATTTTAGCCAGTATCATCAATGAATGACATCAGAGGTCTTTTTACATGATGGGACTGCCCAGCCCTGCCTGGTTCCAAAGGCTGGGGACAAAACTACTTTGTCAGACCAAATATAACGTAAAATCTTTTGAATTTCATTTTTTAACACATAAGACCTTGGCAACCGCACATTCATGCCTTCAGCAAGAAGGTAAAACAGCTAGAATAATTTTTGTGATTCACTTTGGAGTGTAGAAGTGCTTATAGATGCACTCCCCATGGAGTGTTCTATGTCTCCTAGATTTAATTACATATCTTTGTAACTTCAACACAAACTCCAAACTGACTTGAGAGAGGTTTGCTTGAGGATATCATCCCCACATTTGTCAATTTACCTTCAATGCATTGGCTTTAGATTTTACCAGAAACTCATACAAGGTGCTTAGTAACTTCCAGAAAGAACACTCCCACTGTCTAGCTAATAATCATGCCTTGTAAATTTACATTGTTGTGGAACTGGGGCCCAATTAGACTCTGTTGTTACACTTTCTATTAGTTGCCTAAATGTAATGCAGTAGCTAGGCTTGAGATCGCTATGAGCTTTGCACTGATCCAAAAGAGGTGGTGTAACTCCATCTTTCAGTTGCTCCCAGTATTTCAGTTTTTATACTCAGGGAAGACATTGCTTTATGCCTGTTCATTCCCCCAAAGCTAAACTTTTCCATAAAGGAAGCAGTTACCCAGGCCATGGTTCCAATCCAAACCACAACAAATGAAAGAACATTTGAATAGAGGATGAGAGTGAAATAAGTGAAGGGAGGAGAGCAAAGTGTTATCTCTCCCTCTGAGTCAAGGAAGTTAGTGAAAAGAGCACTTGTGTGAAGTCATCTCCTCCGCCAGAACTAATAGTCGAGTAATCGTGTTCAAAATAGAAACTGACAAAGTGCATAATGTGATATTCACTCAGTCATTTGAACACTGAACCTGAGAGAGAGTAAACTGAAGCCATTGACATGTATTTTGCTTGTTTATTCAGGTCACCATATAAAACCATTTGATTAAGAAATATAAATACTTGTGAATCTGTTCCAAGTAGGTGGAACAGGTGGCATGTCTTCTATACTGGGTTAATTAACTTGGCAGAAACTTGATGTAGTGAAAAGAATTTGGAAAAAGTGAATCGGCAAAGTAATGCTATATTTTAATGTAAAAACTCTGGTGTAGAGGTGTACCCTTGACTAAGTGACACAAGTTGAAACTTCTTAGTTGTGTATAGAGGTTGGCAAGGGAAGGTGAGCTCAACTGTCCTGCAGAGGGGGTAGAATTTGTGTTTCAGCACTTGAGTGACACCTAGCAAAAACAATAGGCATTACAACCATGGAAGCCTTTGAGCATGTACTGTCTGCGTGTTTGCACATAAGTTGAGAGAGCATATGGAGGGATTCTCCCAGTGGTAAGCCATACAGAAATGGAGTTATCTGAAATGGCATGGGGTGGGGTGGGGGGTATTGGAAGGGGTAGTGCTGCATCACTGAAGGGGTGGCCACCACACTGCAATGGTAAGTTGACTCACTCTCAACCACCAAGCTCTTGCCATAGAACCATGGCTAGAGTCGTCAATGTTCTATTACCATAAACACTGAAACAGTGATATGTCCTTAAGGGGGGCATTTGCATATATCTCATGGGCTTGTACTGCAGGAGGTTTAAGTCTCTGAGACCTTTTCACCCTTTGATTTGGATGTTATTTGGGATATTTTGTAGACATATTAATGTTTATGGACATTAGGCTTGGATTTAAGGTCTGTGTTTCTAAAGTATAGCCAAACAGTCCACTTATGCTGTGTTGACAAACTTAGGAAAACAGCACAACATGTCATGTAATTCCAGGACTCACAGTTATCTGTAACTCTGAGACACTTAGTGTGTTTGGATTTTTTGGCCTGAATGCACTAGTAAAGGCTTAAAAAGTAAAGGGCATTCAGAAGCCATATAGCATAAACACTGGTATGTCCTTAAGGGGATCATTTGCATGAATATTCCATGGGCCTTTACTACAGGAGGTTTAAAGGTATTACACAGTGAAAACTCTAGCTTGGCTGGGTCATTCTTGGTAGTTTAAAAAGAGATGTATGAGCATGAAAATTCAGAACTTCTTTACCATTAGTATGCTTAGTCAGATGTCTTGTCCTATTAATAGCTCCAGCATCAGCAGTTGATTTGCGGCTAAAGATTCTTTGGCAGATAATTATAGTTTGGGGACTTTTCTTTATTTTTTCTGAGAAACCTTTTTATGAATGATAACTTATAACTGTTAGGAAAGGGAAACACAGCCTGCATTTTCTGATTAGAGGAGAGTCACGATTCCCAGTCCTGTGACATCTGTTTATTCTTTACTCCTAAACCCATTAGAAGTAGGCTCAATTCCTTAAGACTTTTTCTTGAAAACTGCTGGTTAAAGATTTTGGTGTGCGTATCCATGACTTCCGACTCATCTTCCATCAATCTTCCCCCTCAGTTAAAGAAAAAGATTTATAAGAATATTCTCAAGAGATAAACTCGCAAGTATAAATGTGCTGGACTTGTCAAGGAGGTGAAATACTGTTGGTTGTAGATTTAATTTGCATATGTTCCCATGAAATGTAAATTCCATCTAGCTTAGACCAGATGTTCATCGTGTTATACTGCTGCAGTCATCACACTTGGGTTATCCTGCCGTCAGGCAGTCCCGCAGTCGGCCGAATCCCAAAGTCTTGGTCCGGCGTCGGTTGTCGTCGCCTCTTCCCTGACGTCAGTGTGACAGGGGGATAAAAGAAGCAACCAATGCCATTTTCTTCAGTCTTTCTTGCCGCGGTGCCTGAAGCAGAAGCAGTTCGCAAGTGCCGGTCGGCTAGCTCCTGAGATTTTCGAATCAAATTTCAGCCTGAAGTCTTCTCTGAAGCTAAGTACCCCGTTGGGGAAACCTTTCTTGCCTCAGACCGATGTCAGACAAAGTTAATAATTGCATTTCTCGTGGGAAGCAAATACCTCATAAGGATTTTCATTCTTATTGTATTCCTTGCCTAGGCCCAGACCACAATGTCTCTGGTTGTCGGTTTTGTGCTAGGTTCAACAAACGTACAATCAAGTGTCGGGCAGATTTCGCCCGACATTATTTTGGCAGAAAATTTAACTATAGCATGTCGTCGGAGCAACTGACATCAGCAATGATTAAAAAACGCAAGGATAAGGACAGGCAACCAAGGCCAAGACCAGATACCGAGGCCTCAGCAAGGCCTGCCGCCGGTTCTCCAGTTTTCAGCGAGGCGCCTACGCAGCCCCTGACTACCGCTGATTTAGAAATTCTGACGGCCTCCCAGACCGAATCCGCTGGGCCTATGGAGCTGGTTCCATCTCACCCCTCGGACGCCAACCCTGACGGTGATCCGGAGATTTTGGACAGGCCTTTGGTTTCTGAAGGTGTCTTCAAACCGACAACTATCTCTGTTAAGTCTTATGCTAAACTTAAAGCCCCCTTAAAAGTTAGGAAACCGGGTCCACAGACCCCCCCACAGGTCCCTATGCCTAAAAAATAGATGCTTAAGATAGCTGAGGATTTAATTACCCTTATCAGGGGTTCACAACCCCCTCCTGACAAAAGGCCTAGACTGGAGGAAGATAATCCTTCCTCTGACCAAGCATCCATTTCCTCAGCTAACTCTGAGGACCAGGATTATTCCTTCCCTCCTTATGAAGACTCAGATGCTGAAGAGTCCATTCTATCTGTCTCCCCCCCTGAAGAATACTCTTTTGGGGAAACTTTACACACCATGAGGGAACACTTCCACTGGGAAGGCCAAGATTACTCTGACTCTAAGAAAAAACTCCGTAAGTTGTTTCTTCTTCCACAGCATAGACCCCTTGCAATTCCTCCAGTTGTAGAAATTTTGGATGATGTTTACACCGAATCTAGTCTAAACCCAGATTCCTTACCTCCTGCACCAGCTAAACCAGACAGATACTACCGAGTTCCTGATTCTCATAAGTTTCTATATAAAAACCCTTTTGCAGACCCCAAAACCATTTCCCAGGGTCCCAAAGGGGTTAAGGCCTCTACTGCTAAGAATCCACTACCTTCTGAAAGAGATTCCAGAGCATTAGAAAGATGGAGGAAGAAAGTGTATACGTCTGCCACTTTGGCCATGAGGGCCTTAAACTGCCAATTACACATGCTAAAATACCAGCAGTACTTGATTACACAGTTAAAGCAGAAAATGATACCTCAGACAGATCAACCTGATTTCAAAGAGATGCAGGATTTGCTGCATGCAGCAGAACAGGTGGGAAAGCATACCTTACAGTGTGGTTTTGATTCATTGGAAGCCTCATGTAGAGCAGCTGTCACAGGGTCTGTAATACGTAGACATGCTTGGCTAAAAGTGCAAGCCTTACCAGAACATGTCAAAGCAAAGTTATTGGATGCTCAATTGCAGAAAGATGTGTTATTTGGTGTCAAAGCAGAGGAAGTTTTAAAGAAAATGGAAGAAAAGGCAAAATCTATGCAGAGAGTTAAAGATTTCTTACAGGTACAACCTCCTCGTTTCAGCAGAAACTGGCCATCAAAAAACTGGTCCTTTCCTGCATCAGACAGACCCCAAAGGGGTAGGTACAGACGCCCAAGGGGCAGAGGCCAGCCACAAGGTTCTTTCAGGCCTAGACAATGGCATACAACAACTCAAGGAGGTGGAGACGAAAGATCTCAACCCTTCAGGAAACAAACACAATGACTTCCCTCTTCACCTGCCAAGCAAAATTGCCCTAGCAGCACCTTTGGGAGGAAACTGGCTCTATTTCCACAAAATTGGCGCATCATAACAAAGGGCAAATGGGTTCTGGATATTATTACCCGAGGCTACAGATTTCATTTTCACACTTTACCACGGATGAGAGGCATGCCAAATCTGCCTCCAAACCAATGGGCAGAGGCACAAACACAAATTTCAGCTCTCATGGATATGAAAGCAATTCAAAAGGTACCTACAAAGGAGCGAGGTCAAGGTTTTTACTCAAGACTATTTCTAGTACCAAGAAAGGACAAAGCCTGGAGACCCATTTTAGACTTCTCAATTCTAAACACATACCTGGAGGTACCCAAATTCAAAATGCTCACATTACAGCAGCTTCTTCCCATGCTGGGCAAGGAGTCTTGGCTGGTAACGTTTGACCTCAAAGAGGCATACCTGCATGTCCCTATCAGACAAGATTGCAGAAGATACCTCAGATTTTTGGCAGGTACAACGCATTATCAATTCTCTGCATTGCCCTTTGGCTTATCTACTGCGCCCAGAGTATTTACGAAATGCCTGGCATTAGTAATTACATACTGCAGACAACGAGGAATACAAATTTATCCATATCTGGACGACTGCCTGTTCCAAGCGAACAGCAAGGCCATTCTATTACAGCATATGGCATTTGTAACAAAGCTGCTAAGTTGCCTAGGGTACACAGTAAACAAAAATAAGTCAAAGCTAATACCCTCACAAGACATAATATTCCTGGGTGCCAGCTTAAATACAACGGCCCAGATGGCTTATCTCATGCCAGACAAACAAAAACAACTGACTCAGTACTTCAAAAAGATGGCAACTTTTACCCAGCTCACTGCAAGGAAAATCCTGCAGGCATTGGGGTTCATGGCATCCTGCATTCAACTAATTCCACATGCAAAGCTGCATATGAGGAAATTACAATGGTACCTGAAAAGTGTATGGACTCAACACAGGCACAGCCTCGAAACAAGTATACCTCTCATTCCCTGCCTTCAAAAAGAGTTCCTGTGGTGGGCTCAAGCATGTCAAATAAACAAGGGTCTTCCTTTTGTCTTACCTCCAACAAACCAAACTATGACAACAGATTGTTCAGACTACACCTGGGGAACACACATGGCAGGACAGTGTATACAGGGCAAATGGTCTGCAAAACAAATGCATCTACACATCAACCAAAAGGAGATGCTAGCTGTGCAAAATGCACTGACAGCCTTCAAGGACCTCTTGCATCCAGGACAACTACTAATAAGGACAGACAACACCACAGTTATGTGGTACATAAACAAACAGGGAGGAACACACTCCTACCCTTTATGCAGACAGGCAATGACCTTGTGGAACACAGCATTGACTTACCAAGTACAACTGCAAGCACAATTCCTGCCAGGGAAGGAAAACATATTGGCAGACGAATTAAGAAGAAATTTGGCAGATCCTCACGAGTGGAGACTACACCCACAAGTATTTTCAATGATAACTCAAAGGTGGGACGCCCACACATAGATCTATTTGCCTCCCCCAACAATTGCCAACTACAGAAATTTTGCACAAGGACTTATCATTCCCTAGCCTGGAAAGTGGACGCCCTATCATTCAGTTGGACAACATTGACAGTCTATGCCTTCCCACCACTACCTCTCTTGACCAAGGTATTACTGAAAGTCAGATCAGAGAGACCACAAATGATCCTCATTGTTCCGGACTGGCCACGTCAGCACTGGTACCCATTACTAAGGACCTTGACTCACAGTCTTCCATGGATCTTACCTCAATTCCCACTTCTGTTGACTCAGCAAAACATTCAGATCCTTCACAGTCAGCTCAGGACTTTAAATTTAGCTGCATGGAGAATACCTTGAATTACCAATCAACACTTCTCTCAAAGGACGTCCTGAATGTCATTTTGGAGGCCAGGAGGCCCAGCACCAGAAAAACTTACTCAGACAAATGGAAAAGATTTTGTGCATGGAACCAGGCTAAAGGCCAAAATCCTTGGATACCAAACATTCCTCAAATACTCCAATACTTAACTGAGATGCTACACAAAGGCCTTTCTTTCTCATCCATTAAGATCCATGCTTCAGCCATTTCAGCTCAATATAATACTGATCCTCCCATATTCTCACACCCTTTACTAAGGCAGTTTCTCAGAGGGGCTAAGAATTTAAGACCCCCCAGAAAACCCCCAACGTCAGCTTGGGACCTCAACTTCGTTTTAGAAAAATTAACACTGCCTCCTTTTGAACCAGCCTTCTCAGCAGAACTACAGTACTTGTCATGGAAAACAGCTCTGTTGCTGGCTATCACCTCAGCACACAGGGTCTCAGAACTACAGGCACTTATGGCAGTGGAACCTTTCATCATTTTCCATCAGGACAGAGTCTCTTTACGAACTAACCCTACCTTTATGCCAAAGGTAGTATCCAGTGTGGCTTTGAATCAGACCATTCATTTACCCACCTTTTATCCAAACCCCCAGAATAAAGGAGAAGGACTCCTTCACTCTTTGGACATTCACAGACAGCTACGTTACTATTTGGATAAGACAAAGACCTTCAGAAAAACTGACCAACTCTTTGTATCCTATGCTGCAGGTTCACAAGGGAAGGCTATTTCAAAACAGGCCATCTCCAGATGGATAGCACATTGTATCCGCTTTTGCTACTCGCACCATGGGAAAGGAGTGCCTGTTAATTTTGGTAATTTGACAGTATGTTTATCATACTGATTTTTTGATGTTGTTTGTTGATGTGCTTTTAATACATTTGTTTTTCAGTTAGGAAGCATACACTTTGATTTAAAGTGTCAGTTCCCCTTTTAGTTTAACGATTGTGTCAATGTGTTTGATTGAATTGATGGCAGTTAAGGCATGAGATTTTACTATTTAAGCACATTGCTATGTATGTCATTAGTTCTGAAGAAGTTTGTCTATAAGACAAACGAAAAGCGCTTAAAATAAACCTGTGTTCCTCCTTTTAATAAGTGTGGTTTCTGGTGGATTTAACTTTTGGGACAACCTTTGCTCAGCAGTTCCTGTTGTTCTGGGCAGTTCGTTTTCACTTTGGTTCGCCGTATTATTTTATTTGTTTGGTGTTCTTTTTTTGGTATAGTGCCTGTTAATATTAGGTCCCATTTTACCAGGGTTACAGCAACCTCAGCAGCCTTTCTCGGGGGGGGGGGGGGGTTCCAACCAAGGACATTCTGGAGGCAGCTACTTGGAGTTCAGTGCACACCTTTACCAAGCACTACCACCTTCCATTATACTCAAAAACCAGAGCTGGTTTTGCCACTGCAGTTCTGCAGGGCATCCTAGCTTCACCTAACCCAGTTTAGTACCAGCCACCCATCCATAGCTGTGGGATTCAAACCAAGTGTGATGACTGCAGCAGTATAACACGATGAACATAGTACAGTTTTGTACCTACCATAAATGTAGATGTTTGAGTGTATATACTGCTGCAGTCCGGGTTACCATCCCCTCTACATACCAGGGTGTTAGTTATAACTCCATGTACATCAGTCTATTGGATGCATGTCTATATGGTGTATTTGCTAACAGCTAGTACTATTGTTTATCTGCTAAGGTATTTTTGCGTAGTTATTTGTATTGCCTTCCTAGTTGGGGGCACCTGACATCTGGGGCAAGAAAAACTGAAGAAAATGGCATCGGCTGCCTCTTTTATCCCCCTGTCGCACTGATGTCAGGGAAGAGGCAACGACAACCGACGCCGGACCAAGACTTTGGGATTTGGCTGACGGCAGGATAACCCAAGTGTGGTGACTGCAGCAGTATATACACTCGAACATCTACATTTATGGTAGGTACAAAACTGTACTTTTCTGTTCCTCGGGGAATAATATGTAAATTTACTCCAAACTCCTACTACTGAAGCAACATCTTCCATGCAAAATATTTTCAAGAATCTACCCTCATCTGCTACACTTTCTCTTCTGGGCCCCCCACACACATTTTCACTGTTGCAAATCAAATTCTAGTCCTCACCTATACATAATATTACTTGCTGAAAGCTGATCACTTCTCCGAAAATTTTCTCAAGCTCCACCACAGCAGTCATAGGTGGAATATAAATGCATGCCAGAGCAATCCTCCTTCCCTGCCAGCAGCCCCTCAGCACTACAAATCTACCATTATCATCTTTTTTTATCTTCTTCCATCACCATTAACCAATCATGGACGGAATATCATTTAACTGTTTAAATGGAAAGTAACACCATCACATCAAACATATTTAACCCTTTAAAATTAAAACCAGCATTTTCATCCAAACTGCATACTTCATCAGAAAGGAATCCTTCAGTGTAGATTACTCCTTTTATAACCAGTCATGGAATGAGTATCAATTAACTGTTTAATCATTTGAACAAGAAAATGTTAGTAGTTAATTAATTAACAATTGTTCAAATAAACAGTTAATTGATATTCCTTCCACAACTGGTTATAAAAAAGAGTAATCTACGGTGAGCAGTGGTCTGGTACAGTCAGTCCCAGTGACGTAGTTTAGGAGTCTTCAGACTATCAGTCTGATTTACATGATCTGTCTGGCAAGGCTCAACAGGAAGCCACTAAGGCCCACGAACAGTGCATGTGTAGTCAGACTGGATTTCAGGCACCCTTAACCAAGAATTGAGAATTTCATGTTCCTCACTGAGGATAGCTCTCAATACCCATCACATCCTCTCCCTATCTGAAACCTGGCTCAAGCCACAAATTTCAAATAGTGAAATACTCCCACCAGGTTATAATATCTTCCAATCTAATAGACCTGTAAAAAAAGGTGGTGGTGTGGCCATCCTCTTCTCAAACAACCTTAACCTCTCACCACACCCTTCCCCAATTCCTGACTTCCTCCCATCTGAAATCATCATCCTTAACTGCCATCTGAATCCCCACAAAAAACTTGCAATTGCCCAGGGGCGGCTCATGCCATAGGACTGCAGCCCTCCCACCTAAAAAAACAAATGAAAAACAGAACAGAGAAACACAAAATCAGTTCCCGGACATGTACGCATGCGCACACGCTCTCAGACTGCTTTCTCAGCAGTCTAGATAGGGGAAAAGGCATCTCAGCCCCAAGATGGCCAGAAGTCTGTGCAGCGATGACATCACGAAATGGAGGCACTCCGGACTGCAGCAGTCGCAGGCAGGACCAATCACAGATTTGGACTGCAAGGAATACTTTGGGATGGACCAATCACACAAGGAATACAGGTAAAGGGGCTGTTTGGATATCGGCGGCAACCGAGCAGTAAGTGCAAGCAGTTATTTAGCTCGTCGGTGGGGCTGGGGCTGTTCGGATATCATGGAAGCAGTTATTTAGCTCATTGCTGGGGCTGTTCAGATATCGTGGAAGCAGTTATTTAGCTCGTCGGTGGGCTGGGGCTGTTCAGCGACAAGGTAAGCATGCAGAGTGTGTGTGGAAGCAGTTACAGTTATTTAGCTCATCGCTGGGGCTGTTCGGCAACGTGGTGTGTGTGTGTGTGTGTGTGTGTGTGTGTGTGTGTGTGTGTGTGTGTGTGTGTGTGTGTGTGTGTGTGTGTAATGCCCCAGTTACTATATACTGGTGGCTAGAGCAGACTCATGGTGGTGTGCTAGGGAATACATCAGGCTTGAGCCCTGTACCTTCTGTGCAGGTATTAAGGGCCTGAATTCCCTACCTATCACCATTTGTAAAAAATGTGCAGATTTTTGCCTCATATTTGATCTGTTCTGTTCCTCATAATATCTGTGGTTTCTAAATATTTAAATACTTGATGTTTGATGGTGCAGTGGTAGCATTGTTGCTTCACAGCTGTAGGTTCTCAGGTTTGATTCTTGGCTGGGGTGCCTTCTGTGTGGGGTCTGCATCTTCTCCCTGTGTTTGTGTGGGTTTGCTTTTGTGTCCTCCCATGTTACAAAGAAATGTCTGCATTATTTCTTCCTGGGCCTCTGCTGAAAATTGTTTTTTTGTTCCAAGTCAGACTGCCCTGGTTAACAAATGTTAAATAAAAGTGACAGGCATTTGAATTTCAGACTTCAGGTTTCTGAATGTTTAATTCCTTACATATTTGATGGTGCAGTGGTAGCATTGTTGCCTCACAGCTATAGGTTTTCTGGTTTGATTCTTGGCTGGGGTACCTTCTGTGTGGAGTCTGCATCTCCTCTCTGTGTTTGTGTGGATTTGCTCTGGTGTCCTGCCATTTTACACAGACGTGTCTGTAGTATTTCTCCCTGGGCCTCTGCTGAAAATTGTTTTTGTTCCATCAGAAGCAAAATTGACAGGCATTTGAATTTCAGACTTCATATTCTTCAGAAAATACATAGTAACACAACCTTTTATTCTAGCAATTTTCTAAGTTTACAAGATGACATTTTGAAATTTGTCCCGATTTTTGGGACTATATTCCCCCATTATTGGCTTTGTCCAGGTTTTTTGTGCTAAGGTTGACAGCTGTGGCAAAAACTGAATTCACTGAATATGTTTGAGGGCTGTATTCCCTCATTACTGGGTTTGTCCAGGTGTTTTGTACTAAGAGGTTGACAGCTATGGTGAGAACTGAATTCACTAAATGATAGCCATTTAAGTTTCAGTCTTCCTCTCTTTCACAAAGCAGCTAATTTGGTGTAGTGGTATGTTGCTCTGACTGTTTTGCACAGTGACCTTGTCAGTAAAATGTATGGTGGTAACACAGCATTTCTCTTTGACAAAGCAGCTGATTTGGCGTAGTGGTATGTTGCTCTGACTGTTTTGCACAGGGACCTTGGCAGTAAAATGTATGGTGCTAACACAACATTTTATTCTGGCAACTTTCCAAGATTATACAAGCAATGTTTAATGTGTCCCTGGTTTTTGGGCTTTTGACCCCTCTCCCCCCAATAAATGTTGGCTTTTTCCAGATTTCTTGTGCTGCGAAGTTGAGATGCAGTTGAGTATTGAGTAGATTTTACAAGGAGCTGAGAGCTGCAGGGGAAGAGAAGTTTAGTGCTGCTTATGCTGAGTTGGCTTGCATTGTTAATAGCACAACAGGTTGTGTACTTGCTGTTGATGCAGAAGGCTGTGAATTCTACTCCCACAACTGGTGGATGCTGCCGTACTGAGAATGTCCTCCTTGGTGAAGATACTAACTATGAGCCTGTTATCAGTTTGCCATCCATTTCCTCTTGCAATATTAGTAGCTTATCATTTTTTAATGTAATATAGGCAATTTATTCCTCAGGGGCAACAGACACTATTTTTCAATGAAACCATGAAATATAAAGGTGTTTGCTAACAGCATCCTCTTCATTAGTTACACATTTCTTTAATGTGGAATTATTTAGATGACTTTTACTTCAGAGATTATGCATATATACTGATAATGGCCTGTAGAATTGTGCATATTTACTGATAATGGTGGACTGTAGAATTGTGCATATTTACTGATAATGGTGGACTGTAGAAGTCTGAGTAGACTTTTATGATGGAAATGTTCCGAACTGGGCAGTTTTGTCATTATGGGTGCATGTGTTTTGTTTCATTACTTACTGGAAAAATGTTCAAAACAAATTTAAAACACCCTCTAACAACTGCACTGTATTGTACAAGGAATATAATTTAGTACAATCAGGAAGGTGTATCAAAGAACACATGTATGTTTCATATGCAAGGGGCCTATGATTTCAAAACAGCCCAAAATTAATCTTTTTCTGCCACTGGCAAAATGTATTTTATTTGAATGTGGGTTTCAATGCTGTTTCAATGAATGCGAGTTTCAAGGGCAGAGAGGTTTTAATGCTAAGTCTGTTTTCATTGTGAGACTGCATTGCTTTGTTTATCAGATGTCTTAGTGTTTGTGCTGTAAAATGCAAAATAAAACTTTCAAATGAAGTCCAAATCATCATAGAAGTAAAGCAGTATGCACATTAGTGTTTATGGTAAATGGAGTGAAATAGCCAAGTAATGGATCATTGGAATGGCTGCAGAGGCTCCAATCGACAATTTTGTGAGGGGGAAGGGCTGCAAACTCAGAGGCTCAGCTGAACTATATCTCCCAACTGTCCAGATTTTCAAAGAATGAATAGATTTTTGCTTCTTATTTTTGGTTTGTTCTTCATAAAATTTGCAGATGTCCTTCAAAAATGCAACTGCAGTCATAACATATGGGTTGTCCTGCCTCAGGCAGCCCTTGGTCGGCCGGATTCCAAAGTCTGGGTCCGACGTTGGCTGATATCGCATTTCTCTCCGACGTCAGAGTGGCTGGAGTATATAAGCATCAGCCGACGCCATCTTCAGTCTTTCTTGCCGCGTGGTAGCAGAAGCAGTTCGCAAGTGCCGGTCGGTCAGCTCCTGTATTCTTCGAAACTGAAGTCATCAAAAAAGCTAAGTACCCTGTTGGGACCTTTTCTTGCCTCAGCCGATGTCAGAAATTACTGAAAAAGTAAATAATTGTTTGTCTTGTGGTAAACAAATACCTCATAAGGATTTCCATTTTTACTGCCTCCCTTGCCTTGGCCCAGACCACGACGTCTCGGCCTGTGCCGCCTGTGCTCGCTTCAACAAGCGCACTCTCAGGCACCGGGCGGAGTTCGCTGAAGACTTTTTCGGCGAAAAATTTGATTATACAATGCCGTCAGAACAACCGACAACGCATACTCCTAAGAAACGAAAAGACCGGGACCGACATCCTCGGCCCGCGTCTTCCACCGACACCACGCCAAAACTTACCGCGAGTGCCCCGGTTCCCTCTGAGGCGGCTATTCCACCGCTTCGAACCGAAGACACCGCATTACCGATACCTCCGATACCGGAGGCCACACCGATGCCAGTTATTGATTTTCCTCCGGATACTGAAACCGAGGAATTGCCCGAGACCATTGCTGTTGATGAGGTCACTCCTGCACGTGGAGCGGCTAGGCCTCCCATGTCCATGTCTATCAAGGCCTACACACGTGCTAAGGCAGCCAGCAAGACCAAGCATCTTACTGCTAAAACCTTACCTCAGCCCACTCCTGACACTCAAATCATGTCTTTGGCCGCAGATTTAATTTCCCTGATCAGAGGTTCCCAGCCCCATCCTGAGAGAGGATCCCAGCCTCCTCCTGATAAGAGGCCCAGGGTTGAACCCACTGACCCTCTTTCTGAAGATTCAGAGGACTCTGTTCTATCCGAAAGCCAGGAAGAGCCCTTCCAGACCTATGAGGATTCAGATGCAGATGACTCCATTCCCTCGGCCTCTCCTCCTGAGGATATCTCTTTTGGAGAAGTTCTGCATTCCATGAGGGAGCATTTTCAGTGGCAAGGCCAGGAATATTCAGATTCCAGAAAGCGCCTTCGAACTTTCCTTAAAAAACCACAGCACAGGCCCTTAGCTATACCTCCTGTGCTTGATGTTTTGGATGATCTATACTCTGACTCCAGTGTTACCCCTGATACTCTTCCTCCTGCTCCTGTCAAGCCGGACAGATACTATAGGGTCCCAGAGACCCATTCTCATTTCTTTAGGGCCCATGCTGTTGATTTAGAAACAATTTCCCAGGGGCCTAAAGGGGTTTCAGCTACCACCTCCAAAAATCCTTTGCCTTCCGACAGGGAAGCAAGGTCCTTAGAGATGGGGTAAGAAGGTTTACACCTCCACTACTTTATCTATGAGAGCTCTCAATTGTCTCTTTCACATGTTTCAATATCAGGATTTCCTGTTGGATGATTTACAGAAAAAATTGGCCTCTCCTGAACCCTTAGATAGGAAGTCTTTGCAAGAGGCTGTTCACAATTCTCAGCAGGTTAGCAATCACTTTCTACAATGTGGATATGATGCATTGGAAGCTTCATGTAGGGCAGCTATGACAGGGGCGGTCATTCGTAGACATGCATGGCTAAAAGAACAACCTTTACCAGATCATGTTAAGGCAAAACTTCTTGATGCACCCTTGGAAAAGAACAAGCTCTTTGGTGCTAATGCTAAGGATGTGTTAAAGTCCATCGAGGAAAAAGCCAAGTCAGTTCAGACAGTCAAAGATTTCCTCCAGGTTCAGCCGCCCAGATTCAGCAGGAACTGGCCTTCTAAAAACTGGTCCTTTCCTAATCCTGAAAGATTTCAAAGGGGCAAAAACAGGCGTGCCCGAGGAAGAGGGCAATACAGAGGATCCTACAGGGGGCGACGATGGCAACCAACAAACCAAAGAGGTGACTCAGGGGTTTCTCCTGCCCCGCAGGGACAATCTCAATGACTTTCCTCTAGTTCCACTGACCAAGGAGCAAACAGAAGCTCCCTTGGGTGGAAAATTATCTTTGTTTTCAAGCAATTGGCACAAACTGACAAAAGACAAATGGATTTTGGACATTATAGACCACGGTTACATGTTCCATTTTCATACCTTGCCAAGAAAACAGGGCATGCCAAACCTTCCACAAAATCAGAGGACAGAGGCTATCAAGCAAATTTCTCTGCTTGCTCAGATCAAAGAAATAGAAAAAGTTCCACTACAAGAACAAGGTCAGGGGTTTTATTCAAGACTGTTCCTTGTTCTAAGAAAAGAAACTCAATGGAGACCAATACTGGATTTGTCCGCTTTAAACACTTTTCTCATAGTACCAAAGTTCAAAATGCTGACTCTACAGCAACTCCTTCCCATGCTGGGCAAGGGGTCTTGGCTGATTACTCTGGACCTCAAGGAGGCATACCTGCATGTCCCTATCAGACACAGTTGCAGAAGATACCTCAGATTTCTTGCAGGGCCAGAGCATTATCAATTCTCGGCATTGCCATTTGGCTTATCTACTGCACCCAGAGTATTCACAAAATGCCTGGCATCAGTAATTGCTCATTGCAGGCTCCAGGGGATCCAAATCTATCCGTACCTGGACGATTGCCTCATACAAGCAGACAACAAACTAATTTTGACAAAAAACTTGAATTATGTCATACACTTGCTACAGGCTCTGGGATACACAGTCAACTTTCAAAAGTCAAGACTTCAGCTATCCCAGCAAATAACATTCTTAGGAGCCAAACTAGACACAGCCTCTCAAATGGCTTACCTGACAGAAGACAAACAAAAGAAGTTAACTCATTACTTCAAAAGTTTAGCAAAACTCATCCAGATGACTGCAAGGAGATTCCTACAGGCCCTGGGTTACATGGTATCCTGCATTCTCCTGGTTCCACTAGCAAGACTACACATGAGAAAGCTTCAATGGTACCTAAAAAGCTTATGGTCTCAACACAGCAACAACCTAGAAGCAATCTTACCACTCATTCCATGTCTTCAAAAGGAATTCCTATGGTGGGCCACAGCAAGCCAGTCAAACACAGGTATGTCATTCAGAAAAACTCAGATAACACAGACCATGACCACAGACGCCTCAGACCTTGGATGGGGGGCGCACATGGAGGGCAGATGTATTCAAGGACAATGGACTCCAAAGGAAACACATCTGCATATCAACCAAAAAGAAATGCTGGCAGTAATGCATGCCATCGAGGCCTTCGGGCAACAACTTCAACAAGGCCACTTACTAATACGGACAGACAACACCACTGTGATATGGTACATGAACAAGCAGGGGGGCACTCATTCTTACCCCCTTTGCAGACTGACAATGAATCTTTGGGAAAAATCACTGAGTTTAAACATACAGTTACAATCCCAGTTTGTTCCAGGCAAAGACAGTGTTCTGGCGGACAGTCTAAGCAGGAATTTCCTAGACCCCCACGAATGGAGGTTACATCCAGACATCTTCATACAACTCACCTCGACATGGGGCAGGCCGGACGTAGACCTATTTGCCTCCCACCTCAATCATCACCTACCAAAGTTTTGCTCAAGGACATATCATCCACAAGCATGGAAAATAGATGCTCTCTCTTTCAACTGGAGCTCCCTAATAATCTATGCATTTCCACCTCTGCCACTGATGACCACAGTGTTACTAAAGATCAAAGCAGAGCAGCCGAAGGGGATCCTAATAGCTCCAGACTGGCCAAGACAACACTGGTACCCACTACTACGGAGCATATGTCACAACAAAACATGGGCCCTTCCCCAATGGCCCCAACTTTTGACTCAACACAACCTCAGGACAGTTCATCCCAGCATCCAGACGCTACAGCTAACAGCTTGGGAGATCCCATGAATAACCTCAATTTACCACTCTCCAAGGAAGTCCAGCGGATACTAACAGAAGCCCGCAGACCATCCACCAGAAAGGCTTACTCAGCCAAATGGAAGAGATTCAGCATTTGGAATACCAACAAGGGTCATGATGCATCACTTTTGAGCATCCCACTCATTCTGGAATACTTGGCAGATATGCTACATAACGGACTCTCATACTCTTCCATAAAAATACATGCTTCAGCTATCTCAGCTAGGTACAACACTGATCCACCTGTATTTTCACATCCTTTAAGGCAATTTCTTAGAGGGATCAAGAATATAAAGCCCCCAAGAAAGGCACCAGTACCAGCTTGGGATCTCAATTTTGTCCTAGAAAAATTGACTCTACCTCCATTTGAGCCAGCAGCTTCTGTAGATTTACAATTTCTTTCCTGGAAGACAGCTTTCCTGCTGGCCATTACCTCAGCAAGAAGGGTTTCGGAATTACAGGCCTTAATGGCAATACCACCGTTCATAACCTTTCACAGAGACAGGGTCTCCTTACGAACCAACCCTACCTTTCTACCAAAAGTGGTATCTAGAGTTTCTTTAAATCAAGCAATTCACCTGCCTACTTTCTTTCCCAATTCTGAGAACAAAGGGGAAAGACTGTTACATACCTTGGACATACACAGGCAACTTCGCTACTACCTAGACAGAACCAAGACCAGTAGGAAGTCTGATCAGCTTTTTGTAGCTTACGCCCCTGGAGTACAAGGAAAGCAATTTCCAAACAGACAATTTCAAAATGGATTGGACATTGCATCAGATTCTGCTATTCCTTTCATGGAAAGAGTGTGCCAGCCAATGTCAGACCACACTCCACCAGAGCTACAGCCACCTCTACAGCATTCTTAAGAGGGGTACCTACAAAAGACATTCTAGAAGCTGCTACATGGAGCTCCATGCATACATTTTCCAAACACTACAATCTCCCTTTATACTCCAGATCCAAAGCAGGCTTTGCTTCGGCAGTCCTGCAGGGATTGATAGCTACACCATCCTTTTCTTAGAGCATACCACCTCCCCCAGCTAAGCTATGGTATTCAACCCATATGTTATGACTGCAGTTGTATTCTTGAAGGACATAGTACAGTTTTGTACCTACCATAAATGTAGATGTCCGATAGATATGCAACTGCAGTCGGGTTTTCCCTCCCTCCTTCCCCTCTATGCCTTGGGTCCACTCTTCTCCCTGTTATCCTTAGCTGGGGATATCTGTTATGGTGTATCTGTTTATTGCTTATTTATTTTGCATGGAAACCTATTATTGTCTTCCAATTTGATTACAGCCTTCCTTGGAGGGCACCTGGCATCTGGGGCAAGAAACACTGAAGAAGATGGTGTCGGCTGATGCTTATATACTCCAGCCGCTTTGACGTCGGAGAGAAATGCGACATCAGCCGACGTCGGGCCCAGACTTTGGAATCCGGCCGACCAAGGGCTGCCTGAGGCAGGACAACCCATATGTTATGACTGCAGTTGCATATCTATCGGACATCTACATTTATGGTAGGTACAAAACTGTACTTTTTCTGGCAAATCATTTTGGAATTAAGTCACTAAATAATGATACACTGAATTTCAGACTTCATAACCTTCAGAAAAATGCATGCTAAAGTAAGACCTGCTATTCTATCAACTGTCTCAGTTTATACAAGAGCAATTTTTAGTACTGTTTATATGTTCCCCCAATATATTTGGCCTTGTTCAGATTTACTGCATTAACAGGTTGAGAGGTACATGCAAATAAATTGCTTTATAGGATTAGGCATAGCCAGCCTCTCAACTGTCCCTGATTTTGGCTCAAAATGTTGCTCTTCCCCCTAATAATCCCTCCGCAAAATAGCAATGTTAGAAGAAAACATGGAGGGTTTACAATTAAGAAATAACTGTAATAATCAAAGTTGTAGATTACTTGAAATGCATGTAGATTCTTTTATTTTGTCAGCTGCTCAAGTTAGCAGTACTAATATTAAAGTGTCCATTCTTTGACAGGTTCCCAGCTGTATTGTGTGGCTATTTTATATTTTTGCATCACATTTTTGGTCCATTTTTCATAAAATTGTGGGGTTATTTTGGCAAATTAGTGACAAATCATTAAAGACTGAAGTTAGAAAATAATGACAGACATTTGAGTATCAGATTTCATACCCTTCAGAAAATTCATACTAATGCAAGACCTATTCTATTATCTTTCTAAGTTTATAAGAGCAATATTTAAAAATTGTCCTTATTTTTGGGCCTTTGTCCCACTTCTATGTATGGCTTTGTCCAGATTTCTTGCTCTGAGGTTGAGAGGTAGGACAAATGTGTCAGGGCCATCACAGTCAGCCAGAGACATTTCAAATTGTGACATACTTGTTGCACCCCACTCCCCCATGTAGTGACTCTGGATGTGTCCAAGCAAGGCAAGGAGTAGTTATGCAGTGTAACATGTACAGAGTGCCCCCCCCTACCCCATCCAGGGTAGACACAAGTGGCTTTTCATCTGTCCTTGATTTTGCAGAATGGTCTGGTTTCTGTCATATTTTTGTACTATTGATTTATGCTTATTACTCAGAAAGTTCCTGTTGCTCTGTGTTTAAGTAGCAATGCTTTAATGTGACCATAAGATAAGCTTGTCTGAGATCATAAGATGCAAGTAAGCTTTAATAAGCATACTGTTAAAGAATTGCCAATATTGAAAGCCTTTCTGTTGTTGCCATGCAGAGAATACTTAACTAAATAATGTATAAGCTCCAGTCATCTCTACAGGCTTTACTCGTAAACTAAACAGAATGCCAATCATGTGTGGTCCATAACCTGTACAGTAATCCTTTAAGCAATGTATCTTGAGCTTGTTTCTTGTTTGGTTTTCATTTTTTACTTTGATCATGTTTTCCCCATGAAACAAGTAGATAGTTGTCAGGCAGCAGGTCTTTTTTGGATAAGAAACATTTTTACAAGTGGGGGCATCACAGAGATTTCTACTTTCAGCATGTTACTTGGTACTTTAATAAAACTGAATATAATTTATAATTAGAACTGCAGTGCAAGGAGAAGTGGTTTGAGTTGAGTGCTGCTTGTTTTTTATACTTGATTTTGACTGGCATTCCAGAAATGTATGTAAAAAGTAATTTATTTGTTCATGCCTCACAACCTTTTGTTTCCATCTAGATATTAAGTAAGCTGTCATGCAGCCAATGCATTGAAATATTTTTATTCTTCTACACTTATTTTTGTCTTGATTGGACTCTCATAATGATGGTTTGGCACCCAGGGCAGCGTATTTAATTAAAGTTAGTTTTTGTGGTTTTGAGCATAGCTCCTCCTCTTTCTAGTTGGTCGCACCCCTTCCCATTGACCCCACCCATTCAGCTGTCTCCTGCAGCCCCCTTTTGATTTGAAGTCACCAGCCGCCACTGCAATTGCCTCTATCTACCTTCTTCTTGGTAATAATCTGCCCATTCTTGAAAACATCCTTTTCTGGTTCTCCCACAACATACCATATGAGACACTTATCCTTGGTGATGTCAACATTGATTGGTCCAAACTCCCAACTGACTCCCCCCAACTCAGTATCCACCTACACGGCTTCCACCAACTTATAACATCTCCCATTCGCTTCCATAAAAATTCCACTTCCAGCTCCATCATAGACTGGATCCTTACCAATTCCCCTCACCAGTACCACAATTCCACCACTTTACCTGACTCCCTCAGTGATCATCTCCCTACCACCATCTTAAGACACTACTCCCATATTCCTAAACCCCACCTTATCAAAGACTGTCAAAAACTATCGACTTTCAATTCATCCCAATTTAACTCCATTCTCCACAACATAGATTGGTCCATCCTAAAACACCTCCCCCTAAACAATGCTGTAAGCACTTACAATAGCATCTTCATGAATACTCTAAACTCCTTAGCTCCCTCTAGGAAGATCAGAGTAAAATCAAATCATGCTCCCTGGCTCTCCGAAGAGACTAGGTCCCTTATGAAACAAAGAGATTGTGCTTGGAAAACCTGGACTAAAACTAAACAACCACCTTTTCTTCAAAAATGCAGGCAACTGAGGAACCTTGCAAAAAAACATACAACTAATGACAAAAAGTTATACTATAGCTCTGCTCAGCTTAACAACAAATCCAATCCTCGAAAATTTTGGTCAACTCGCAACAACATCCTCTATCCTGGAAAGCCCTCTAATCCCTCCCCATACCCTAACTCTTCCTCTCAGGAAACAGCTACCCTCTTGAATAAACACTTTATCTCTTCCATCCAAAATCTGATAACCTCTAAGCCAAACTCTACTTCGACATCCACCCCTCCAAGTCCCAGTAACGCAACTTTGTTTTCTTTTGAGCCAGTTCCCATTACTTACATCAAATCTCTAATACTCAAGCTAAAACCTTGCTCTCCTTCCACTGACAGTCTATCTCCTACATTCCTCAAACTTGCAGCTGACTCAATTTCCTATCCTGTATCTATACTAATTAGTTGATCTATTCTGGAATCAACTGTCCCCATCCTTTGGAAATCTTTCTTCACTATCCCTCTTCATAAAGGTGGAAACTCCACTGACCCCTCAAACTACCGACCCATTGCCATTCTGTCCCCCGTCTCCAAGATATTAGAAAAATGTATTCACTCACAGCTTCTCGATCACCTCCTCACACACCACTTACTTACCCCTACCCAACATGGATTTCGTCCTCACTACAGCACCACCACTGCCCTCCGCTCCTTCACTCATATCATTGCAGAGGCTCTAGACAACAATAAACTCATTTCATGTCTCTTCCTAGATCTCTCCAAAGCCTTCAATACTGTCTCTCATCCTCTACTACTATCCAAATTTGCAAATCTGCACCTATCCCCCTCCACACTTGCCTGGTTTAATAGTTACCTATCTGGCAGGGAACAATCTGTAAAATGGCTCTCATCCTCCTCACCTTTCCTTCCCATCTCCACTGGTGTTCCCCAAGGCTCCATCTTGTGACCCCTTTTGTTTAACATCTTCACCAATGATCTTTACACCTCATGCAAAGAATCCTCCCTTATTCAGTATGCAGACGACTCCACACTTATATCCATCTCAAATAACAGTCCTGAACACTCTCTAACCCAACAGGCCCTACTATCCACTGAACAATGACTCTCTTACAACCTACTGATCCTAAATCCCAAAAAGACCGAACTCCTACTTTTCCTTCCCAGTTCTCTTTCTCATCACAAAACCTCCTTTTTTATTACATCTTCTAACAATACAACTATCCAACCTGACACCCACACAAAACTCCTAGGGGTTATTATCGATGACGAACTAAAGTTCAACCTACACATACTGCAGTGTATAAAAAAAAAAATAAAACAGAAACTAGGTCTGCTATATCGGAACAAAAAATTCCTAACCCCTGAATCTAGACTTACCCTGGGCCAGGCACTCCTCCTCCCCTCCCTCTTATACGCCACCCCATTTCTTACCAATATCCAGGCCTCCACTCTAAACAAACTCCAACAGACTTACCATAAAATAGCCAGATTCATTGCCAACTCCCAGTACAACTCACACCACTGCATTTCTTTAAACTCTCTTCAATGGCTTGAACTTCCCCAATTTCTGCTATCTTATCAGTTTCATATGCTTCACACTATTCTTTATAAACCCTCCTTCTGTCCATCTCTGTCTTCCTTAGTCTCCATCCTATCCCGGACCCTCTGTACTTCTAACCAACAGTTACTTAATATCTACCACCCAAAAAGGTCAATAGGCAAACTACTCTACAAACACTCCCTTGCCCATGCTTGGAACAAACTTCCCCTTGACTTACGTTCAATCTCCCACACCTCACACTTTAAAAATGAACTAAAAGCGTATTTTCTCAATTTCAGAACCTGCCCTTGCCATGACCCTACCTAGTCTTCCTTACCTTTATGTACCCTCAAAAGGACCATACTTAGTACCTCATTACACCTCTCTCTCCAATGTGTCTACTATGCATTTGCATAATTTTTTACAAACAAATTGTTTTTATTGTTGACCTATTGAACTGTATCAATGTAAAATTGTTACTTAGCTTCTTTTTAATGCAACTTTAACTTTATGCATGTAACCCAACATATGTGAATCATTTTGCTAGAACTTCTATTATATCAATATTGTTTAAAATTGTACTTGTTTAAAATGTACTACTGGAGCTTTTCTCCTCGGGTCTCCACTGAAAATGGGCCACAAGCCCAGTTGGACAAACCCGGTCAACAAATGTCAATAAATAAATAAAAAATTCACCAAATCCTGGTAAAGAAGGAAGTTGATTGGTCATTACTGGAGGTCCCCACATCTGATTCATCTACAACTGTCAAACTTGGGACCCAAAGAAAAAGTCCCAGAAAATGAAATATTTATCTCTGCTCCTGTTCCCTCTAGTCAGAAGGTCTCCCAGAAAGACTAGTACAACGTTGCCCGGGAACATTTTAGAGTTTTACAGTCCTTTTAGTCTTCCTCTCCTGTGTTTACCTAGGATAAGAGGAATTAATTTCTTTCTTCTTGTAAGGGAGAGTTAGTATCTGACTTTGAAAGAAAAGATCTTGACTGTGCTTCTTAGCTCTCTTTTCCTATTATTCCCTGTCAATCTGAATCTGAGTTAAACTTTGTCCACATGTTCCCCAAATGAAGAAATTTCCATCTCTGACATTATCTCAATGATGAAGTCCCTCAAGTGAGAGGGAACAGAAGTCTCAAAGGCTGAAAAAGCTACTGACAATTGTTTAGGATCGATTCCCCAAAGCCTTTGGATATCCCTCCTGTACTAGAAGCTTTGGAGGACATTTTTAATGCTGCTGCTTCCCCAGATTCTCAGGCTCCTGCACCTGAAAAACAAACAGACTTTATAAGGTGTTTGACTATCATAAGTAAGGTGCTAGACACTTATACATTTCTTTTAAAAAAACATTTCCAGTCTTGCAGTGATATTTATGGAGAGAGACGGTGCTTTTAAATGTTTGTTTCTTCTAACCCTGTCCCGAGTGAAAAAGACAGCTGGGCCTTTGACAGATATGGGAAAAAGTTGTATGCCTCTTCTACGTTGGCTTTTAGGGTAATTAACTGCTAAACATATGCATCAAAATACTTGTTTTCCATATTTGCTGACATTCTTCAATCCATAGTTAACTTATCTACTTTCCATATTAAAACCAATTTGTGAAACATGGTCATTTCTGCATCCCAGATTACCAAACACTCAATAAAATGTGCTTATGATGCAGTGGACGATGTGTTGAGAGTAGCATTGACTGTGTTGTACTGTCAAGCCAGAGTCAGACTTCATGATTTTCCATAAGCTATCAAAGCCCAGATTTTAAATGCCTCTTTGGAAAAAGATTTACTTTTTGGAAATTCCTTGGCTGCAGTAAAATTCGAGGACAGAGGAAGATTAATACAGGTGGTCAAGCAATGTTTTCTTCCCATGTTTCTGGGTATAAAATAAATTATCCCTCCAGCCATGGGCCTCTCTTTAGGAAACCCTTCAAGCCTTCTCAGCAAAAATCAAATTAAAAAAGAAATGGCAGAAAGATTTAAAAGAAAAAAAAAAGAGATTGCATCCCAGGTATTCACCCCTTACAAGAAAACTGTGCAAGTACCTTTAGATCTCTACTCCCCTCCCCACTTTGACCATCCTGCCAAGCTGGCAGACCGTCTTTCCAAACATTTGCATCTCTGGAAGCAAATAATGTCATACTCTTTGGTAAGAAAAATAATTTAATATGACTACAAACTTCCTCCCCTTGGTCTTTTCCCAAAGAACCAATCTCATTTGTTTCCATAAATCCATTTAGAAGTGAGAGAGTGGTGATCGGAGCAGATTTCATTGGGCATGTTGGTGAAAGGAACAGAGTGGATGAGGACGTGATGGATAGTTATGGTGTTAAGGAAAGGAATGCAGAAGGTCAGATGGTAGTGGATTTTGAAAAAAGGATGGACATGGCTGTGGTGAATACGTATTTTAACAAGAGGGAGGAGCATAGGGTGACATACCAGAGTGGAGGGAGATGCGCACAGGTGGATTATATCCTATGCAGGAGGGCCAGATTGAAGGAGATTGGAGACTGTAAAGTGGTGATGGGGAAAGTGTAGTTAGGCAGCATAGAATGGTGGTCTGTAGAATGACGGTGGTCAAGAAGAGGAGGAGGAGTGTGAGAACAGTACCAAGCATCAAATGGTGGAAATTGAAAAAAGGTGATTGTGAGGTGGAGTTCAGGGAAGAATTAAGACAGCACTGTGGAGTTCAGGGAAGAATTAAGACAGCACTGTGGGTGGCAGTGAAGAGTTACCAAATAGCTGGGTAACTACAGCAGAGCTAGTAAGGGAGACTACTAGAAAGGTGCTTGGTGTGACATCTGGACACAGGAAGGAGGACAAGGAGACATGGTGGTGGAATGAGGAAGTACAGGAGAGTATACAGAGAAAGAGGTTGGCGAAGAAGTGGGATTGTCCGAGAGATGAAGAAAGTAGACAGAAGTATAAGGAGATGAGGTGCATGGAAAAGAGAGAGGTGGCAAAGGCTAAGGATAAGGTGTATGGAGAGTTGTATGAAAGGTTGGACACTAAGGAGGGAGAAAAGGACCTGTACCGATTGGCTAGACAGAGAGACCGAACTAGGAAAGATGTGCAGCAGGTAAGGGTGATAAAGGATAATGAGGGAAATGTACTCACAAGCGAGGAGTGTGTGTTGAACAGATGGAAAGAGAACTTTACTTTAAGGGGCTGATGAATGAAGAAAATGAGAGAGAGAGAAGGTTGGATGATGTGAGGACAGTGAATCAGGAAGTTCAACGGATTAGCAAGGAGGAAGTAAGAATAGCTATGAAGAGGATGAAGAATGGAAAGGCTGTTGGTCCAGATGACATATCTGTGGAAGCTTGGAGGTGTTTAGGAGAAATGGCAGTGGAATTTTTAACCAGAGTGTTTAATGAAATCTTGGAAAGTGAGAGGATACATGAGGAGCGGAGAAAAAGTTTTTTGCTACCGATTTTTAAGAATAAGGGTGTTCTACAGAGCTGTAGTAACTACAGAGGGATAAAATTGATCAGTTACAGCATGAAATTATGGGAAAGAGTAGTGGAAGTTAGGTTAATAAAGGAGATGATGATTAGTGATCAGCAGTATGGTTTCATGCCAGGAAAGAGCACTACAGATGCAATGTTTGCTCTGAGAGTGTTGATGGAGAAGTACAGAGAAGGTCCGAAGGAGTTGCATTGTGTCTCTGTGGACTTAGAGAAAGCATATGACAAGGTGCCTAGAGAGGAGTTGTGGTATTGTATGAGGAAGCCGGGAGTGGCAGAGAAGTATGTAAGAGTGGTACAGGATATGTACAGGGGTAGTGTGACAGCGGTGAGATCTGCAGTGGGAGTGACAGATGCATTTAAGGTAGAGGTGGGATTACATCAAGGATGAGCTCTGAGCCCTTTCTTATTTGCAGTGGTAGTGGACAGGTCGACAGACGAGATCAGACAGGTGTCCCCGTGGACTATGATGTTTGCAGATGACATTGTGATATGTAGTGAGAGTAGGGAACAGGTCAAGGAGACCCTGGAGAGGTGGAGATATGCTCTAGAGAGGAAAGGAATGAAGATCAGCAGGACTAAGACAGAATATATGTGTGTGATTGAGAAGGAAGATATAGGAATGGTGAGGATGCAGGGAGTAGAGTTGGCGAAGGTGGATGAGTTTAAATACTTGGGAGCAACAGTTCAGAGTAATGGTGACTGTAGAAGAGAGGTGAAGAAGAGAGTACAGGCAGGGTGGAGTGGGTGGAGAAGAGTGTCAGGAGTGATTTGTGGCAGACGAGTACCAGTAAGAGTGAAAGGGAAGGTCTACAAACAGGTAGTGAGACCAGCTATTTTATATGGGTTAGAGACAGTGACATTGACAAAAAGGCAGGAGTCAGAGCTGGATTGACAGAGTTAAAGATGTTAAGATTTGCACTGGGTGTGACGAGGGTAGACAGGATTAAGAATAAGTATATTAGTGGGTCAGCCCAGGTTGGACAGTTTGGAGACAAAGCCAGAGAGGTGTGATTGCATTGGTTTGGACATGTGCTGAGAAGGGATGCTGCGTATATTGGGAAAAGGATGAAGCTGCCAGGTAAGAGGAAAAGAGGAAGGCCTAAGATAAGGTTTATGGATGTGATGAGAGAGGACATGTAGGTTGTTGGTGTGACAGAGCAAGGTGCAGAGGACAGGAAGAAATGGAAACGTGATCTGCTGTGGCGACCCCTAATGGGAACAGCTGAAAGAAAAAGAAGAAAAAGAAAAGAAGATTTAGATGTGTTGTCACAAGGAATGGTAAAGCCATTTCCTCCTTGCTAATGAGGAAAGGCTTCTGTTAAAGAATTTTTCTAGTACCCAAGGAGAAAGGCACCTGGAGTCCAATTTTGAATCTTTCTGATCTAAAAACCCTTCTCATAGTGCCATTGTTCAAGATGTTAACCTTGCAAACTTTTTTCCACTTATTTCCACCAAGGCATACATAGCTACATTAGACATCAAGGATGCTTTTATTCACACCCCATTTCATAAAGACCACAGATGTTATCTAAGATTCTTTGCCTTGCGATTGCACTTTTAGTATAGATCCTTGTCATTTATCTCTCTTCTCATTGCAAGGGTATTCACCAAATATTTGGCTCTTTTCTAATTTCTCTAAATCTTTTGGGTTTCTAATACCTTGACATGAATGGACCCCATTTCTAAGTCAATGTATGATTAAAGTTCATGAGATTAGTATTGTTTCAATCTTTGCTGTCAGCCAGAAGTGCTCTTTGCAGCACCCACAATGTGCCCAGTAGTGACTCCTCCTGCAATTCGTACCAGGTTACGTGGATTTGTAATGGCTTCCTTTCAAAACCTCAAAATCCTAAAACCTCGAAATTCATATGGTTGAGGCCATATGATCAAAGTTTTAGAACTTCAAAATTCTGAACAGAGATCTGCATACATTGGAAAATGGGAGATTTCCTTTTTCCTTGCTGTAGTGCAATCTCGGAGTTGGTATATTTAAGTAGTGGGGGTGTGGCGGGTGCAGGGGGACTTGTTCTGTTGGATTTATTTCCGAATCTCAACATTCTGAAGCATTGATCATATGGTCTCGATCATATGAAATGCGATGTTTCAGAAATTCAAGATTCCAAAGTGAATCCGGAGTTCAAGATGGACGCCGAGCACTGAACACACACTTTTTGCTGCTCCTGTATCAATTAAGTTTATCTGCTCAAAAAAATCCGCATCTGGCATCAAATCTCACAGGAAAGGAGTATTTTTACTTAACTGCGCCCCAAGGAAAAGATATATAGCAGCATTTCATTCTAAAAAGTTAATTTTTACTATTTTTCTTCAAGCGCTTACCTTTAGTCTGTCTTTTGAGGGCCGCAGCCGCATGGTGGCATCCTTTTCTTCAAAAGACTGAGCTCTAAATAAGAAAATTTAAAAGGGAAATCTTTAAGCCACTCAACTTTGTTCTAATTCTGCACAATAATTCACTCAGCGATGGCTAGCCAACAAGAATCCATGGATGCTACAACTTCTAAAACCAAACTTTCTTCTATAATTTCCCCCGAAAAGGATGTAACAGCTAAGAGGCAGAGAATAAATAAATCAACACAAGATCTGCATGAAGGTTTCAAATTATTCTCAGACAAATTAAACTCATTTGGCTCTAACCTGGACCAAATTATAACCAGAATTAACCTCATTGACAATAAAACTGAAAAGAATTTGAAGCAAATACAAGATCTACAAACCAAGGTAACTGCAAATGATAAAGCTATCAGTGACTTACAGCAAAAAATAATTGACTTAGAAGCATACAGTAGGAGAAACAACATTTTACTACGTAACATCCCTGAAAAGTTTGATCAAGTCCAACTGTCAGTCATACTAACTGAGATTTTTGAACACATTACTGAAAATAAAATCTTTGCTAAGGAAATCATTATTGAAAGAGCTCATAGAGCATTACGAAGATCACAAGATGATGCTGTCCCCAGACAGATTTATGCAAGACTTCTTAATGCTGCACGTGTTAATACACTTCTTATGGCTGTAAAAAAGAAGAGTAACGTTTCATGGAGAGGTCACAGGATTACAATCTCACAGGATCTGCCTCAGCCTATTAAAGCTCAGAGACAAGATGTCCTTCAAGGATGCATCTGCAGTCATCACATATGGGTTGTCCTGCCTCAGGCAGCCCTTCGGTCAGCCAGATTCCAAAGTCTGGGTCCGGCGTCGGCTGATGTCGCCCCTTCCCCAATGTCAGAGCGTCTGGGGTATAAAAGCGTCAGCCGACGCCATCTTCCTCAGTCTTTCTTGCTGCGTGGTGCCCGAAGCAGAAGCAGTTCGCAAGTGCCGGTCGGCCAGCTCCTGTAATTCAGCTATCCGAAGACTTCAAAAGTTAAGTACCCCGTTGGGGACTCTTTCTTGCCTCAGCCGATGTCAGATAAAGTTAATAATTGTTTAACTTGTGGGAAACAAATACGTCATAATGATTTCCACTCTTACTGCCTCCCCTGCTTAGGCCCAGACCACGACATCTCGGCCTGTTCAGCCTGTGCTTCCTTCAACCGATGCACTCTTAGACATCGGTCGGAGTTCGCAGAGGAGTTTTTTGGGGCTAGTTTTTCATATAAAATGCCGTCGGAAACCCCGACTTCACATTTAACTAAGAAACGGAAAGACAAGGACCGACACACGCGGGCCGCGGTTTCGGCTGAAACCACGGCTAGGCCTACCGCGAGTGTCTCAATCTCGGCTGATACCGAGTCCTTGGAACTTCCGAACCCTGAAATAGTACAACCGACAGCCTCGGCCCCGGAGGCTCCTGCCGAGTCGGTTACGGACTTAGCTTCAGAAACTGGTGTTTTGGAATCTTCTGACACCATACCTCTAGACAAAGCTACACCAGCACATGGTGCAGCCAGGCCTCCTGCATCCATGTCCATTAAGGCCTTCACCAGGGCTAAAACTGCTAAACACCCTAAAGCCATGCCTCCCAGGGTTATTCCTCAGGGACCCTCTTCTAGTTCCCAGATTCTAACCTTAGCAGAGGACCTTACCTCTTCAATCAGGGGCTCTCAGCCCCATCCAGACAGGGGCTCCCAACCTCCTCTGGACAAAAGGCCCAGGGTAGATCCCCCTGATCCCCTATCCTCAGAGGAGGCCTCTGATGGCTCCGATCACTCGGACTACCAGGAGGAGGCTTATTCGGCCTACGAGGATTCGGATGCAGAGGAATCTATCCCCTCAGCCTCCCCTCCTGAAGAGCTTTCTTTTGGGGAGACCCTTCACTCTATGAGAGAGCATTTCAAATGGCAGGGCCAGGAATATTCTGATTCCAGGAAAAGACTAAGAACTTTTCTTCATTTACCTCAGCATAGACCTTTGGCTATTCCTCCTGTTTTAAATGTCATTGATGATGTGTATTCTGACTCTAGTATGACCCCTGACACTCTGCCTCCGGCTCCTGTTAAACCCGATAGGTATTACAGGGTCCTGGACTCACATAATTTTCTTTACAAGGCCCACTCTGCTGATCCTGAAACTATTTCACAGGGCCCTAAAGGGGTTGCAGCTGTTACTACTAAGAACCCACTCCCCTCTGCAAAGGAGTCCAGGGCTTTATAGAGATGGGGTAAAAAAGTGTATACTTCTGCCACTCTTTCCATGAGGGCATTAAATTGTCAATTTCATATGATACAGTACCAAGAGTATTTGTTAGAAGAAATGCATAAGAAACTGTCTTCTACTGAACCCCTTGACTGCAAATCCCTTCAGGATCTGGTACATAACTCCCAGCAGGTTAGCAACCATTTCTTGCAGTGTGGCTATGATGCATTGGAAGCTTCATGTAGGTCAGCAATGACAGGTGTTGTCATACGTAGGCATGCTTGGCTGAAGGAACAATCTCTGCCAGACCATGTTAAGGCTAAGCTTTTGGATGCTCCACTGGAAAAGCAAAAGTTATTTGGTTCCACTGCTCAAGAGGTCCTAAAGAAATTTGAGGAAAAGGCAAAATCTGTACAAACAGTTAAGGATTTTCTTCAAGTCCAACCGCCAAGATTCAGCAGAAATTGGCCTTCCAAGAATTGGCCCTTTCCGGACACAGAAAGATTTCAGAGAGGCAGGAAAAAGGCGTGCCAGAGGTAGAGGGCAAGCTAGGGGCTCCTACAGAGGCCGTCAATGGCAGCCTCCAAACCAGACAGGTAGTGCAGGACCTGCAACTGCTGCACAAGGACAAACTCAATGACTTTGCTTTGACTCCGCCAACCAGGGCTCAATTAGAAGCACCTTTGAGCGGAAAGCTTTCTTTATTCTCAAAAAATTGGCATAGCATTACAAGAGACAAATGGACACTGCAAATAATAGACAACGGATACAGGTTCCATTTCCACACATTGCCAAAAAGAAAAGGCATGCCAGGTCTTGCCACCAAATCAGAGGGCAGAGGCTTTGAAACAAATCTCAAACTTACTACAAATGAAAGCCATAGAAAAAGTTCCTCTTTCAGAACAAGGCCAAGGATTTTACTCCAGACTATTCCTTGTTCCAAGAAAAGAACATCAATGGAGACCAATTCTCGACTTGTCTGCACTGAATACTTATCTCATTGTGCCAAATTTCAAAATGCTGACTCTACAGCAACTCCTTCCCATGCTGGGCAAGGGGTCTTGGCTGGTGACTCTAGACCTCAAGGAGGCATACCTGCATGTCCCTATCAGACAAAGTTGCAGAAGACACCTCAGATTTCTTGCAGGGCAGAGCATTATCAATTCTCAGCATTGCCCTTTGGCTTATCTACTGCGCCCAGAGTATTCACGAAATGCCTGGCATCAGTAATAGCACACTGCAGACTTCAGGGGATTCAAATATACCCATATCTGGACGACTGCCTTATACAAGCGGACAGCCAACAAACTTTGGTAAAGGACTTAAATTATGCCATCAATCTTCTGCAGGCTTTGGGATATACAGTCAACATACACAAATCAAGACTTGTTCCATCCCAAAGAATAACCTTTCTGGGTGCGGATCTAGATACAACCACCCAAATGGCTTACCTCACAGAAAAAAAACAAAGACAACTACCGGATTACTTCAAGAATCTGACAAGACAAACTCAGCTGACTGCAAGGAAAATCCTGCAGGCCCTGGGTTACATGGCATCCTGTATTCTTTTGATTCCACAAGCAAGGCTACATATGAGAAAGCTACAGTGGTACCTAAGGAGTTTATGGACTCAGCACAGTCACAGTTTAGAAACTTTAATCCCACTCATTCCATGCCTTCAAAAGGGATTTCTGTGGTGGGCTCAGGCCAGCCAGTCCAACAGGGGGTTGCCCTTCACAAAGCCGAAAACCTCCCAAACTATTACAACGGACGCTTCAGACCTAGGTTGGGGAGCACACATGGAGGGCAGAGCTATCCAAGGACAGTGGTCACGAAAGGAGCTACACATGCACATAAATCAAAAAGAAATGCTAGCAGTGATACATGCAATCGAGGCCTTCAAACTCTTTCTGCATCAAGGCCACCTACTAATAAGGACAGACAACACCACAGTTATGTGGTACATAAACAAGCAGGGAGGTACCCATTCCTATCCTCTTTGCAGACTGGCAATGAATCTATGGGATCTTTCCTTGAAACTCAATATACAGCTACAAGCTCAGTTTGTGCCAGGGAAAGACAATACACTGGCGGACAGCTTAAGCAGAAACATCATGGATGCGCACGAATGGATGCTGCACCCAGACATCTTCCAACAGATAACACAATCTTGGGGGAGGCCGGACATAGATCTATTTGCATCCCCCCACAATCATCAACTGAAGAAGTTCTGCTCAAGGACATACCACCCACAAGCGTGGAAAGTGGATGCCCTCTCTTTCAGCTGGAGAAATCTAACAGTGTATGCATTTCCACCTATCCCATTAATGACCAAGGTGTTACTGAAGATCAGGACAGAGCAGCCAAAAGTGATTCTGATAGCTCCGGACTGGCCAAGACAGCACTGGTACCCACTGCTAAGGAGCATGTCACGTACGAAACCATGGCCTCTGCCTCTATGGCCACTTCTACTGACACAGCACAGATGCAAAACTCTACATTTCAACCTGAAAACCTTGCAACTAACAGCCTGGAGAATACCTTGACTCCTCCTCAGGATAAGCTATCCCAGAGAGTGAAGGATATTATTATGGAAGCTCGCCGCCCTTCCACAAGAAAGGCATATTCAGCAAAATGGAAAAGATTTCTCATTTGGAACACCACAAAAGGCCTAGATGCGACAGTGATGAACATGGCACATATCCTGAAATCTTTGGCAGAAATGTTCCACAATGACAATTTCTAAGAGGAATCAAAAACATCAAACCTCCTCGGAAACCACCTCTACCTGCTTGGGACCTTAACTTCGTGTTGGAAAAACTAACACTGTCTCCATTTGAACCAGCAGCATCTGCAGATCTACAGTACCTTTCATGGAAGACTGCCTTCCTTCTGGCCATAACCTCAGCAAGAAGAGTTTCGGAGTTGCAGGCCCTGATGGCAGTGCAGCCATTCATTATTTTTCATCAGGACAGAGTTTCATTGAGAACTAATCCTACATTTATGCCAAAGGTGGTATCCAGGGTTTCATTGAATCAAGCCATTCACTTGCCTACCTTCTTCCCAAATCCACAAAACAAAGGGGAGAAGCTGCTGCACACCCTGGACATTCACAGACAGTTGCGCTACTACTTGGACAGAACTAAAGATTTCAGAAAAGCTGACCAGTTGTTGGTTGCATATGCTGCTGGTACTCAAGGAAAAGCAATTTCCAAACAGACTATTTCAAAATGGATAGGAAATGACATTCGCTTTTGTTACTCCTTTCATGGAAAGACTGTACCAGCTAACATTAGACCTCATTCTACGAGAGCCACAGCCACCTCCACAGCCTTCTTAAGAGGGGTGGCTACCAAGGACATTTTTGAAGCTGCCACATGGAGCTCCGTGCATACTTTTGCCAAGCATTACAATTTACCTTTATATTCCAGATCCAGGGCAGGCTTTGCTATGGCTGTCCAGCTGGGTATCTTAGCTACACCATCCTTTTCTTAGTTCCTCCACCCCCAGATTGGCTATGGTATTCTACCCATATGTGATGACTGCAGATGCATTCTTGAAGGACTTAGTACAGTTTTGTACCTACCATAAATGTAGATGTCCGATAGGTTTGCATCTGCAGTCAGGTTTACCCTCCCTCCTTCCCCTCTGTGGTATTTCTTGGGTACTTACCCCTCTATTAGCTAGCTGGGGGGGGTCTATTATGGTGTATTTGTTTTTATATATATATATATATATATATATATATATATATATTATTGCAAATGTTTGGATCTTTATTGCATTTCTCCAAATTTAGCCTTCCTTAGAGGGCACCTGGCATCTGGGGCAAGAAAAACTGAGGAAGATGGCGTCGGCTGACGCTTTTATACCCCAGACGCTCTGATGTCGGGGAAGGGGCGACATCAGCCGACGCCGGACCCAGACTTTGGAATCCGGCCGACTGAAGGGCTGCCTGAGGCAGGACAACCCATATATGATGACTGCAGATGCATACCTATCGGACATCTACATTTATGGTAGGTACAAAACTGTACTTTCTAGCCCCTTTCTGTGCTTTGCTAATCAAAAAAAAATTACGCTTCCAAATGAAGTACCCCAGCCATTCTCTCCTTCAACTATAATGATCAGAAATTCCTAATACATTCTGTTGATGAAGCAAAAAAAGTATTCATGCAAGTTTGTAAGGAACTACCAGCTTAATAATTCTACAGTTAAAGCTAGCAAAATAATACAACCAAGATAATACAGTATGTATTTACAGTTTATTTAATACTGTTAAGGCTAGCAAAATAGTACAACCAAGATAATACAGCTACAATACACCTTTCTCTGCAGGCTAATTAACACTGCTAACTGACCTCAACGTACCGTTGCATCTTCCCAGCTTGTTTTTATCATCTTCTAGCTGTCCTGGTGCTATTGGTTTTAATCCTTCAGCAACTCGTTGACCCATTTTTAGCAGTGGGCGACGCTTCCAGAGGCCTTTTGTGGTCTTATTTCAAGCTCCACAAGGGTTTCTCAAGCTTCCAGGACCTTTTCAACATTCCATACGCCAGAATGCAGTAGAAACGTTGGCTGATGATGTCACAAGGTCGGAGATCGCGGCGAAAGAAGCAGTGCATTACTGGGAACACTAAAATTGTGAATTACATCGTAATTAAGGTGAAATGGCTCTAAAACAACATTTTCAGGACACATCAAGATGCCGGAAATTGAATGGACTATAAAGGACACTGGTCAGGGCAAATTTAGCAGCCTGCGCATATGTTTACCGTTTTTTTTTTTTTTTTTAATACAGTTTGTTTTATGCTGGAAGTGCAGGCTATGGGTGTTTTTCTTTTAATGAATATCAGTATGTAGAACTAGTTAACTTGATATGCTGTATGCTAGGGTTTGGCTTAAATAGCGGGCTTACTAAACAGTTTTTTTTTTTCTTTATTGATCTGAATCTTATAGATGTGTAATTTACTGGTATGAGATGATGTGTAAGATGTGTAATTTACTGTGAACTTCATTTTGTGTACATCCAGTTAACTGCCTTGGTAGTCAATTAATGCTTTTGTTATTCGTTTTTTTTTCTCAATCCTATAGCTATGTAATTCAGTGTGAAATGCATATTTAGTAAATCCGGTTGGTTACCTAGGTAGTTTAATAATGCTTTGCACTTGTTTAGTGTTATTCTGTTTTTTGACGCATATACTTGGCTTGTAACTCCTACTGTTATAACCACCCCCTTCGTTGACCTCCCTTTTTAGCACTATGCTCAGTTAGATCTTGTCTAAGTTGATTGTTCTATGTCCTGACAGGTGATAAAAATATATCATTAGGATGTTTTGTTACTTACTGTAATGCCAGTTATATTAAAACCTGTTTACAGTATGCTGTAAGGTTTATTACCATTCCTTGTCATAGACTGAATTGGTGTCAATTATTAAGAAACTTTTATTGTTTATATAGCTTCAACCTCACTTGCCTATTTCCATTGCTAGAATTCAAAGTCAATAATTTTATAGCGCTGTGTGTATTATGTCTTACTGTGATATTGTTTATCTCCTTGAGCACCTAACTCAAATGTTACCCTGCCTTTTAACCATCCATTCTCTGTACTTATGTTTTTTATATTCTTTAACTTTTTCTTGGGAGTGGCATGGGGGTGAAGTTGTGCAATGCTTGTTGGCTCTTGGACCACTGTTGTTAGTTTGTTTGTCTCCCTGCTTTTTTCCTGTATTACCTTTCATAGGCAAAATTGTTTAAAAACAGATCACTTGTATCTATTTCAAACTTATTCAAAAATGCTTCAGGGAGACTCGTGGTTAGGCACGGGGTTTATGCTAAGGAGCATGGATGCCAGAGTACGATTTCTTACTATATTTCATCTTCTGTTATCTGTAATACGATTGTTCACTAATTGGACCGTACCTAGTAGGGCTTTTCTCTGAAATTACCCTAACAAATATCTACTTTTTGACTCTAAAGTAAGATGAACTCCTGGAATGTAAATGCCCTTCAAGAAGTCAATAAAAAGAAACTAGTTATGCACCTGATTTTTCAGGACAAATCCAACATTTTCTTTCTACAGGAGACCCATATGATGAATGATCAATGGGATAATGTTAAATAAAGAAATTGGATTAAACTCGTGATATCATCAGGGAATAGTCTTGCATCAAAAGGCACTGCAATATTAATTAAAAAATCCTTTCCTGGGGAAGTACTAAATACTAAATTTGTCCCAAATGGTAGATGGTGTTTATTTTCCTGCTCATACCCCCAGGTAAAATGTCCTCTACTTTTCTTAAACTTGTATAGCCCACGTACAAACCAACACTTGTTCATGTTTGAAATACATAATCTACTACTTCAATTCCCTAATCATCTTTTTATTATTGGTGGCGACTGGAATGCACTCCTTGACCCCTTGAATGATAGTTCAAATAAAAACAGGAAACAGCCCTCCCAAACAACTACATCTCTTCATGATTTGATAAATAGCTTCAACTTAGTTGACCCTTTTTAATATTCGACCATGACAGAGAGTTAAATAAGTTCACGTTTTACTTGGCTTTGCACAGTCTGGTCTAGAATTGATTATTTTTTTTATCTCTGGTGTCTTTTCTAACAAAATTTCCAACTTCACCATTGAGGCTAGATCTATATCTGACCACTCAAATGTGTCCCTTTGTATTAATCCCACTCATCCCCTGAATTGTGATGGTAGTAGTCCCACTTGGTCACTAAACATTAACATTCTTAAAAAAGATGACGTTCTGCAGGAAATTAATGGCTGTCTAAAACAATTTGATGCTGAATCATGTTTATCCACCATCCCTTTAGATATCCAATGGACTGCTGCCAAAGCGGTCATCAGAGAAATACTCATACAAAAAGCATCTTATTATTAAAAAAAAAAAAAAAAGAAAAATTTCACATCAATAACCTAAATAATAAGCAAAGGATGATATGCCCAACGCAAAAGTTTTTTCTCTCCTGAACTTGAATAAAAAACTACATGAAATACAAACAAAAATCTGATCTTTCCACTTACAAAATCAATCCTTGGTAGAACTGAAACTCCTTCACAGATATTCGGAATGGGCTCAAACCCCCTCCAGAACCCTGGCCAGACTCATAAACATAAAAGAGGGACCAAACTATATAAATGAAATAAATTACAAAGGGAAAAAGGTATACAGAAATGAAAAACATTGTTAACTCTTTTGTAAATATCTTCACTGAAATCTATAATCCCAAAAACCAAATCCAAAAAAAAAATGTACACAGAATTTCTTAGTGAGCTATCTGTTCCCAAACTATCTATCACACAGAATACCCTTTTAAACAGTCCTATAACACTGAATGAAATAACGTTAGCTATTAAAAAACTTAAACCAAATAAGGCGCCAGGCCCCAACGGTTTTTACAGGAGAATTTTATAAAACTTTTAGTCGTCAACTTTCTAAAATTCCCCTTAACATCTATAATTATATCATTTCTAAAGGGATTACTGACAAGTATATGAACAATTCTAAAACGATTTTCATCCTAAAACCGAACTCTGAAAAGTCCAACCCTCTCAGCTGTAGGCCTATTTCCTTCATTAACATTGACATTAAAATTTTATCTACCAATTTTGCTAATAGAATCCAGAAAGTTATAGCTTCAGTCATCTCTTCTGAACATTTGGGATTTATGAAACAAAGGCAGCTTTGTGACGATGCTCTTACCTTAAATACATTAATGCTGTTTCTAGAAAACGATAACCACCCACGTTACACACTCACGCTAGACGCAACCAAAGCTTTCGATAACGTTGATTTAAACTTCTTATACCTAACTATGAAATACTTTAACTTCCCCGATTTTGTTATTAGCACTATTAGGATGCTTTATAACAGTGCCTCTACTTACCTTCATATAAATAAAACATTATCATGCACTATCAAAATTACCAATGGCACTAGACAGGGTTGTCCACTCTCACCTTATTTTTTTAATTTATATCTTGAACCTCTCCTTCTCTGGGTTAAACAAAAGACTTATCACCGTATCCCAAAAGTCTTCAACATAGAAATAAATTACTCTGCATTTGTACATGACCTAAACATCTACTTTGAGCTTCCCAACACTGATCTTCATAAAGTCCGAAATTCTATCAGTCTTTTTGCTAAGGCTGCTAACTATAAATTAAACCCAGCAAAATCATCCATTTTTCCATTAAATCCTATGAAACATTTAGAAAATTACTTCTCCCTGTCAGACATCCCTCTCAAATATACACTCAAATACCTAGGAATAAATTTCACACATTCCCATCAAGAACTAATGAAAGCAAACTTGTATAGAGTCTGGGATCAAATAAATAATGATCTAACTAGATGGAAAAACATCAATCTTTCTTTATTATCAAAATCCGCTATCATTAAAATGAATATTTTACCTAGAGTCCTTTTCCATCTTAACTCCATCTTCTTAAATATTCCGAAAAATTTATTCAGAAAAATGGAAACCACAATCTCAAAGTTCTTATGGTTCCCTAAATCAACCAGAATATCATACAGGAAGATAATTACCCCAAAGACTAAAGGTGGTTTAAGTCTCCCAGACTTTAATTTATATTATCACATAATTAATGCTAGCCGTTTAATCCAAATAGCCTGTTACGATCCCTCTGCTGAATCTTGGTCCCCAACCTGGGTCAAAATTTGGTGCAACTATATATTGTTGTGCAACTGTATATATTCGATAAAATTCAACTCTCATTCTGTCCCTTTTCTTACACTTGATAGAGACTGCAAATTTAAGATTTTGCCTCCACTAAAGAACAAAATTCGCATTTTTAAGCTCTGATGAGCTCCTTAAATCTACACAATACTGTCCCCATTCTCCAACCCATTCATCTAAATCCTAATCTAAAACTCAATAATAAAATGATTGGCCTATCAAGCTTCACTGTTATCCAGAAGGCCACAGTCTGGCACTTTTATAACTCTAAAAATGCAGCTGAGGTCAAAGCTTTATGCAGCTGAGGTCAAAGCTTTATTTGGGGCTCCTAACAAATATGACACTATCTTAAGACAACTCAGCTCACTTATAAAACAAACATTTTCTAACTATAGAGTGAAGGCGCAAGACATTGTCATATCACAACCAATCATTAAATCACTTTCCCTAAGGAACAAAATGATTTTGCATACCTATAAACTTGTGTCAAGCATTAACATAACCATTCACTTCTATTTTCCAAGTATTGGGATAGCATACAAGGCAAAATCCCTAGGGAGTCTAAATGTGAAGCAGTCAGTAATACCCTGAATCTAACCCCCTTCAAGAACCTAATCTACACTCAACTTATGATCAACAACAATTCTTATTATACTCCAGCAGTCTTACTAAAACTCGGATACAACAAAAACCTAACCTGTCCTTTCTGCTCCCTCCCACATGTAAATGTACTCCATATTTTTTGGAGTTGTAAGAATATTCCCTCAGAACTCAGTTGGAAAAAATGGGTTATGAGAAAACCATATTCTCCTGGCAAACCATGGTTCTAAATATAACTCCCAAATCTCTTAAGGGCATCCGTCGCCACATCCTTGTTATGGTCTGCGCTCTCCTCAAATATTTTATAGCCAAGAACTGGGTTAACCCCTCAGCAATAGCCTGGGATAACTTTACAACAATGGCAATCAAATATATATCTGCACATAAGTTGTGCAATAATAATAAAAAGAAAAAATATTATTTTTAGAAATATTGGTGTAGCCTTTTCGACCTAATCCATACTAAATAATCTCCAGAATTGTGGGTCACCATTTTGTTTTTTACATTCCAGGAAGTCCTCCATTTGTGTCTTACCCGGTCCTATAATCATTAGACATTGTTGTCATTACAGTGGGACTTTTGATTTTGCAAAGTATTCTGTTATTTTATATTGCTGTCCTCTGGCATCCATGTTGTAAATATGTCATTAATAGATGTATATAGTGTAAATAGTTAGTTTATGTAGATGTATCCTCCTTACCACCTTTAATTCTTCTTAAGACATATACTCCTCCCTCCTAGACATCCTTCATTTTTGAGTTTAGACTTTGACTGTAATAGGTTATTGGGGTACCGTATTGCTTATTTTATTCTTTAAGATGTAACTCAGCCACTGGGGATGCACAAGCCAGTGCATTTCTTTGTGCCGGTCCCAAGCCCGGATAAATGGGGAGGGTTGCGTCAGGAAGGGCATCCAGCGTAAACTTTTGCCAAATCATACATGCAGAAAACTGTACAGAAATTCATACCGGATCGGTCGAGGCCCGGGTTAACAACGACCGCCACCAGTACTGTTGGCCAACGGGGTGCTGGCGGAAATTGGGCTACTGTTGGCGGAAGGAGGAGAAGAGGCGGAAGGCATGCCCAAAGGCAGGTAAAGGCTAGGACTGTGATAGTGAGGGTCGGAACTTTGAATGTTGGCAGTATGACTGGTATAGGGAGGGAACTAGCTGATATGATGGACCGAAGGACGGTTGGTATACTGTGTGTGCAAGAGACCAGATGGAAGGGGAGCAAGGCTAGGTGTATCGGAGGCGGTTTCAAATTGTTTTATCATGGTGGGGATGGGAGGAGAAATGGAGTAGGCATTATCCTGAAGGAACAGTATGCTAAGAGTGTTTTGGAGGTGAAAAGAGTGTCGGATAGAGTGATGTTTATGAAGCTGGAAATTGACGGTGTAATGATGAATGTTGTTAGTGCATATGCTCCAGAAGTTGGGTGTGCGATGTATGAGAAAGAAAAATTTTGGAGTGAGTTGGATGAAGTGATGATGACTGTACCCAAGGGTGGTGATTGGAGCAGATTTCAATGGGCATGTTGGTGAAGGGAACAGAGGGGATGAGGAAGTGATGGGTAGGTATGGTGTTAAGCAAAGGAATGCAGAAGGTCAGATGGTAGTGGATTTTGCTAAAAGGATGGACATGGCTGTGATGAATACGTATTTTAACAAGAGGGAGGAGCATAGGGTGACATACAAGAGTGGAGGAAGATGCACACAGGTGGATTATATCTTATGTAGAAGGGCCAATGTGAAGGAGATTGCAGATTGTAAAGTGGTGGCAGGGGAAAGTGTAGTTAGGCAGCATAGGATGGTGGTTTGTAGGATGACATTGGTGATCAAGAAGAGGAGGATGAGTGTGAGGGTAGCACCAAGGATCAAATGGTGGAAATTGAAAAAGGGTAATTGTGAGGTGATGTTCAGGGAAGAGTTAAGACAGGCACTGGGTGGCAGTGAAGAGTTACCGAATAGCTGGGTAACTCCAGCAGAGCTAGTAAGAGAGATGGCTAGAAGGGTGCTTGGTGTGACATCTGGAAAGAGGAAGGAGGACAAGGAGACCTGGTGGTGGAATGAATAAGTACAGGAGAGTTTACAGAGAAAGAGGTTGGCGAAGAAGTGGGATTGTCAAAGAGATGAAGAAAGTAGACAAGAGTATAAGGAGATGAGGTGCATGGCAAAGAAAGAGGTGGTGAAGGCTAAGGATAGTGCGTATGAAGAGTTGTATAAAAGTTTGGACACTAAGGAGGGAGAAAAGGACCCGTACCGATTGGCTAGACAGAGGGACCGAGCTAGTAAAGATGTGCAGCAGGTAAGGGCGATAAAGGCTAATGAGGGAAACGTACTCACAAGAGAGGAGAGTGTGTTGAGCAGATGGAAAGAGTACTTTGAGGGGTTGATGAATGAAGAGAATGAGATGGAGAGAAGGTTGGATGAGGTGCGGATAGTGAATCATGAAGTGCAGTGGATTAGCAAGGAGGAAGTAAGGATAGCTATAAAGAGGATGAAGAACGGAAAGGCTGTTGGTCCAGATGACATACCTGTGGAAGCATGGAGGTGTTTGGGTGAAATGGCAGTGGAGTTTTTAACTAGATTGTTTAATGAAATCTTGGAAAGTGAGAGGATGCCTGAGGAATGGAGAAAAAGTGTTTTGGTACCGATTTTTAAGAATAAGGGTGATGTGCAGAGCTGTAGTAACTACAGAGGGATTAAACTGATCAGTCATAGCATGAAGTTATGAGAAAGAGTAGTGGAAGCTAGGTTAAGAAGGGAGGTGATGATTAGTAAAAAAGAGCACTACAGATGCGATGTTTGCTCTGAGAGTGTTGATGGAGAAGTACAGAGAAGGTCAGAAGGAGTTGCATTGTGTCTTTGTGGATTTAGAGAAAGCATATGACAGGGTGCCTAGAAAGGAGTTGTGGTATTGTATGAGGAAGTCAGGAGTGTCAGAGAAGTATGTAAGAGTGGTACAGGATATGTATGAGGGTAGTGTGATAGCGGTGAGGTCTGAGGTGGGAGTGACAGATGCGTTTAAGGTGGAGGTGGGATTACATCAAGGATCAGCTCTGAGCCCTTTCTTATTTGCAATGGTGATGGACAGGTTGACAGATGAGTTCAGACAGGAGTCCCCGTGGACTATGATGTTTGCAGATGACATTGTGATCTGTAGTGAGAGTAGGGAACAGGTGGAGGAGACCCTGGAGAAGTGGAGATATGCTCTAGAGAGAAGAGGAATGAAGGTCAGCAGGACTAAGACAGAATATATGTGTGTGAATGAGAGGGAGGATAGAAGAATGATGAGGATGCAATGAGTAGAGATGGCAAAGGTGAATGAGTTGAAGTACTTGGGATCAACAGTTCGGAGTAATGGTGAGTGTGGAAGAGAGGTGAAGAAGAGAGTACAGGCAGGATGGAGTGGATGGAGAAGAGTGTTAGCAGTGATTTGTGACAGACGAGTACCAGTAAGAGTGAAAGGGAAGGTCTACAAGAGGGTTGTGAGACCAGCTATGTTATATGGGTTGGAGACAGTGGTATTGACAAAAAGGCAGGAGTCAGAGTTTGACGTGGCAGAGTTGAAGATGTTAAGATTTGCACTGGGTGTGATGAGGATGGACAGGATTAGGAATAAGTATATTAGAAGGACAACTCAGGTTGGAAGGTTTGGAAACAAAGCCAGAGAGGCAAGATTACATTGGTGTGGACATGTGCTGAGGAGGGATGCAGAGTATATTGGGAAAAAGATGCTAAGGATGAAGCTGCCAGGTAACAGGAAAAGAGGAAGGCCTAAGATAAGGTTTATGGATGTGGTGAGAGAGGACATGCAGGTGGTTGGTGTGACAGAGCAAGATGCAGAGGACAGGAAGAAATGGAAACAGTTGATCTGCTGTGGCAACCCCTAACGGGAGCAGCCGAAAGAAGAAGATGTAAGTTGCCTGAAATGATAACTGCTGTTTTGTAAATGCATAGCATTTGTAATGTTTTGTATCACCCTCTAGCTTACTGCTTCCGGTAATGACTTACAGTTTTCCTTTTCATGTTTTGAAAAGTCTGTAAAATTCAATAAAAACATATTTGAAAAAAAGATTCCAAAGTCAGTCCATTACTAACATATCTAAATATGATTGTAAATTCTTTTTTTATAAGACCCATTGCTCCTACTACTATTGGAACTGTCTGGGTATCTTTCGTCCACATTGCTCTCCTTTCTGCCTGTAGATCCTGGTATTTTATGAGTTTGTGTCTCTCTGTAGACAAGACACTATATTCAGTGAGTGTGGCGATTTTAGTAATCAATGCTACTTTTGTTTTCTTTTCTTGGACCCACTAGATCTGGTTTTCTAGCATCTATCTTTTGAACTGTTGGTAATGGGTGATCCCATGTGATATAAACTTTCATCATTTTCTGTGATACTTTGTGGTTCATGTTTCCAGTGTTTTTCAGCCACTTCGATACCATAATGTTTGCACAATCCCCAGTGCAGCAGTCTTGCCACATTATTATGCTTTTCAGTATACAGTCCTTCAGCAATTAGTGTGTTGCAACAAGGTGTGTGACTGTTTCCAATTCGGTTTTACAAAACCTACATTTGTCTGTTTCTTCCACATGTTCAGTGAACTTTGTAAACCAAACCTTTCACTTCTTGGTTTGAATTTGCCTCTCCTTAACCATTCCTGCATTTGTTCTTGATCAACATGAGGCTCTTCCAGAAGTTTTCTATACTTGTAACTATATTTATGTTTTTTCCACATTTCTTGCCTTTTCATTTGGTCCTTCCCCTTATATTCTTCAGTTCAGTGCAGTCTCTCCCTGCAGGCAGCCTATATTCTCTCAGAGCAGAATACAGTTGTAGACTCCCTAAACAGATTGAGGGAAGACCCAAACAAGTGAATGTTACACCTAGAGGTCTTCCAGAAGATTGTCCACCTGTTGGAAACTCCCCAAGTAGGTTTGTTTGCCTCCACTCACAGCAGACAGTTAAAGTCTTCTGTGCCAGGACATCTTGCAAAAAGGTCTGGAAAACAGATTTTTTTCCCCAGTTGATGTTCCTTTATATCTTTCCCATTTCCTCTGATAAACAGAATCCTATTAAAGATAAAGAAGAACTCTCCAAAGATGTGTCTGGTAGTCACCTTTTAGCCCAGATAGCATTGGTTCTCACTTCTCCTGCACCTAGCCAGAATCATTTACCAAAAAACATCCTCCCAGAGCGGATTTGCACAGGACAGAGTATCTTTAATTCACCTCAGCATTCTCAGTCTAAGCTTGACTCCATGGATGATAGGTTTACTCTCTTCAGAGGATGTGCAACAAGTATTAAAAGAGGCTAGAAAAACTACTGTTAGGAGATCATATTTGGCAAAATGGAAAAGATTTTCTAGTTGGTGCTGCAAGAGCTCAAGATCCATCCCAGGCAAGGGGGCTTTGGTGTTTCTCCATTCCCTGTGTGAATTGCTCAAATCAGGTTTATCTTGTACTTATATTAAAAAGTAGCTTTTGGTTATTTCTGCTTGTATCTCTTTAGACACCCATTTCTTCTCTATTCCAAGTCCGTCAGTTTTTGAAAGGGTTTTATATATTAGACCACCTTAGAAAACTGGTGGCTGCATCCTGGGATCTTAATTTTGTTTCAGGCATGCTAACTCTATGTTGTTTTGTACCTGCAGCCAGTTCTTCCTTTACTTTTCTTACTTGGAAGACTTCTTTGCTTCTTGCTTTTACTTCAACTAGATGAGTGATTGAGTAGCAGGCCTTCATGTCTTTGTAAGCCCTTTCTTATCTTCTCCAAGGATAGAGTGAGTCTTGGAGCCAGCTCTTCCTTCATGCCCAAGATTGTTTCAGAGTTTACTTTGAATCTTTCTGTGTTCTTCCCTGACCCCAAAAATAGAGGTGAGAGAATCCTTTATACAGTGGATGTCTGCAGGCAACTTGGATAATTCTTGGGCAAGACTAAAGATTTCAGGATGTCAGACCCAGTTTTTTATTTCCTTTGATGGCAAGAAAAGAAGGATAGCCAGTGTTCATGCAATCCATTTCCAAGTGTTTCTTTTCTCTTCATTTCTGTTATTGTCATTGTGGAGAACATCCAGCTCAGAATGCCAAGCCCCACTCCATGTGAGCATTTTGAAAAGGGGGAGGACTCTAGAGCAGCAGCTTGGTCATCCTGTCAAATGTTTACTAAGCTGTGTAAAATTGACTTTTTTTCCAGAGTCATAATGGGATTGGCTAGGAATTTCTGAACTCTAGCCCTGTTGCCTCCTCCCTTGCTTCCTAAACTTTGGCAGTCGCCCCATATAGCTGCTTGCTACTGAAACAATGCTGTAATTCTGAACATGGTACAGTTGTGTAAGTTAACTTGACATAACAGTAGATGTCTGAGTAGATCACTATTGTAATGCTAGCACCACCTCTCCTCCCCCTTTTTATTTTCTTACTTTCCCCTGACTGGGATGGGATCCTTATCAATTTATTTCTTTTTCTGAGAGGACATTTTTCTGCTATATATATATATATTTTTTTTTTTTTGTAGAGCATTAAGCTTCAACCTCTTTCTTTAGGATAGGAAAGCTCTGAATTTTGGAATAGTTACATTTCTTTTTATACTAGCAACCTTGCATGCTTCAGTGGGAATATGGTGCACAAAGAAAGCACCCATGGCACTATTTTACTGGCCAGATATCCCATGTATATATTACTTCAGTAATGTACTTGAACATCAATTGTTATGGTAATTTAACTAGCATAGCTATACTATGTGAAAGTTACTAATAAAAGGTGTAGATATTAAGCATTATCTGCTTTGTGCCTTTGAAGAAATATTTTTAACAGTACCGGGAGTGAAATAGTTTTCTCTGTTTTATTCTCACCAGGGTTCTGGCAAATTAAGCTTGAGGAGGAGGGAAGTTCCAGACTCTGTATTTCTATTCAGTTTTTAGAAGATAAAGCTTGAGGAGGAGGGAAGTTCCAGACTCTGTATTTCTATTCAGTTTTTAGAAGATACAGATTTTTCATATCCATTTGGTATTTCTTCATCACCTCAAGTGTTTCACAGAGTTACTTCACAAATGATAAAGTGAATTGAAAGCATTACTGCGAGTGTTTATAACATATTGTTTTTTGATAAGACCAGAAAAGAGATAGTTTAACTTACTAAAGTAATTAAGACAGGACAGCCTCACGTAGAACAAATCTAAATGTAAATTCAAAGTGTCAGTGGTGAGGTACATGGGTCATGTTTATCTCCAGCATGCTTTGGAAAACAGATGATGAGAAAGTTTAGTAATTGTACTGATGCCCTAACCAGAGGACAGATAAGTACAGTGCTTATGAAATTTCTTGGACATTGCAGTGTTTATTCTTAATGTGTCAGATATAGTGTAGCTTATTATTGGAACAAGATACAGCTTAAATCTGAGCTTCACAATGCTTGAACAGTTAGTGACAGAAGCACCTACACTAAAATGTTTTGATGTGAATAAGTTATTCATATATATCTTTCCTTCTTCAGTCACAACCTGACATTGCCTCAGGCTGTTCTCCCTGGCTACTTTGTCCACCTGTCTTTGAATTCCTCAGTGACTGCTAACTGAGCATCTTAGACATGCCCTTCTGACTCATCAGGAAGTCATACTCAGTGGTACTCATTGCTAGACCCCGTGAGGTTTCCAATGTTGAGGAATGACTGAGAAGCCTGAGAGCTATCATTCTTCTGGTGATTGGTCAATGTCCCTACCTGTGGAAACAGCTTGTTGTTTCCCCATTAGTTTCCAATGTCCTGCGTGGCTGTTGATCACCAAAGGATGCACAGGTATTGTACTTCTCCCTTCCCACTGGGATGAGAGAGCTGACCATCAGTTGCTTCATCATATTCCCTGAGCCAACAAAATAAGTGACATGAGTCCATTGCCGAACTCAGGACAGAAGTAGTGCAGACAGATACCCTGGCTCTGTGCTATTGGTCTGTTTAATAAGCCATTCGTTTTGCAATTAAATGTAAGCCAGAATGGAGCCAATATAATGATTCTGCAAAATGCTAAACTAGTGGCTTGTGAGTTCAGAGCTGCTTCAGGTTGCTAGCAAAAATATACTCAAACAAAAGTGGGTCTCTATTAAGTCAGCGAATGCTGCTTAATCGAACCTACTAACCCAAAATGGCAAAATCCTGAAAGCACGGAACAGCTATTTTTTTCCTAGGGAAAAAAATCACTGGGCCATTTTCAGGACTTTGCCATTTCCTCCACTGTGGTGCGATCTTGGAGTTGGTATATTTTAGTGAGGGTGGGTGGTTTTTTTTTTTTTTAAATGGGTCAGTGATGTTTTTCCCCTTGATCTGTTTGTTCGGCATTTTGGTTTTTTTTGTGTAAGTGGGTCAGTTATACAGCAGTCACGATTTAGTGCATTCACTTATATAATATAGACCTCAAAAAAGTTGATAACCCTATGATATGTCTGTGAAAAGTTACATGAGAATGTGTATGAGAAAAATTACTAATGGAGAATAGCTGTAAGTCTTTATAGAGAATATTTAAAAAGTTGTTTTACTACAAATATATATATATATATATATATATATATATATATATATATATATATATATATGTATGTATGTATATACACACACACAACTTTTTGTTATTAAACTCATTAAACGTATCAATGACTTTAATAAGAGAGGATACAAAGTCAGAGAGGCACAGACCAATGAAGCAACTACCTTGGAACTACGATCTCAGAGGGGAAGACCCTATTTTTCAGACCAAGGTGAAACAGTTAAGATCAAGCAAAAGGAGGTAAAGTCCAATTTGAGATGCCAGTTGACATATAGTACTGACAATTTTGATATTCGTAATACCATCAGAAAATTTTTGCCAGTGATAACATCTGAAAACAAAATTAGGGAAATTGTTGGTGATCAACCCAGCTTTTCTTTTAAGAACAGGAAAAACTTAAAAAGACTATTATGTTATAAAACAGAAACTGAAGTTATTTCTGAAGACAGGAGTTTTCAGATGAACAGGAGAGTTGGTACATTCAGATGTGGAAGTTGCAAGGCGTGCTGTCATATAAACATCTGAAATACTTTTACACATCCCCTGACTAAGAGGAACTATAAGTCTGAAGGATTTGCAAACTGTCGGAGTAAGGACATTATCTATGTGGCAACCTGCAGTCATTGCAAGGCATACTACATAGGGAAAACTAATCAAATGCTCAAGGAACATATCCTAAAGCACTTATCTGACATAAGAAATGAAGTTACCAGGAATGCACTTTATATGCATATTAGTATAAATGACAGTCATTATTTCAAGTTCATGGCACTAACTAGGCTTCATGAAACACCAAGAGGTGGGGATTTAGTAAACCGAACAGAAATTGAAGAGATGAAGTGGATAATGAATTTGCAATCAGATCAGTCACCTGGTCTGAATACATTTGTCCCTTTAAAACCTGCACTAAAAGGGAAAGCTGTTCAGCACTCAAAATGACAAAATTAAAAGGGTGTGTATGCTGTTATGGTTCCTAAATGCATCTAAGTGAGTGAACACTAGGAAATTAAGGTATTTAAGAGGAAGTTTTACTGGCAAACATTTAGGATTTGAAAAAGGTATTGTACCGAAAGTGCTTATCCAGCTTATGAGCCAGTGTGTTTATTTTATTTTATCTTATCGTATATTTTATTAAAGTTTTCAAGTTTCAAGTGTTTTTAAGTGGAATTGGTGGCAGAACCATTTGTTTTTGGAGTTTTATATTTTGATGTGCTCTGCCTTTGGTGACGCTACTTACTTCTTTTTTTATCTAGACATTGTCCTAACACAGGCCAGCATTTACAATTCTTAATTTAAGGTGGAACTTTTTATTGTATTCGCTTTTTCATGGTGTGCATATGTTCACAAATTTATGAATTACAAAAAGGGTGGCTCAGAATTTACCCATTTATTAGTAATGAGTTTTCAGCATTGAAGTGATTCACAAGACTAGGAGAGGAGACATTAGTTAATTCAAACTTTTCAACCCATAAGGACTACATAACATTTTAGTAGTCCTGCCATAACATTTTTAAAGCTTCACATGAAAAGAATGTGTGGTCCCAATTGGCTTTAATTGCTTTTTACATCTCCAAACTGCATCATTATTATTATTATTGTCATTATTATTATTATTATTATTATTATTTTCACATTTGAATATTGTAGTGATTTGATAAATAGCTCAGAAATGACCTGCAAATGAACTTCTAAGTCAGTGTTGTCTGAAGTAAAGAGGAATTAGTGTGAGTAGGGGATCTCAGTACAATTAGTTGTTAATTTCATGGTAGAAAAGGTAAGTGGATATGGATGAATTTATTATATGGTTCTACTAAGTACCAAGGATCACAATTATTTTGATCTAAAAGCAAGATATGGAGATTTGATAAATGTATCATTAATATTATTTAATGTTAAGTTTAAATAAAAATTATTCCCGATTATTTAATCTTATCTGAAACTGGAGTAATATGTTTTATTTGAATTAAATTTCTTGTATGTTGAATATCAGAGTCATCTTTAATCAAATATATTTAAAAGGTCTTACAGACTGATTTGTATAAAACTATTCTAATATACTAAACCGGAGGTATTCCATTTTGATATTTTTGCTTCCCTTATTGTTATAAATACATCATAGAATGTAATTATTGAGGAAAATAAAGCATATATATTTTAAGTAAATATTGTCTAAATAAAAGCTTTAAAGTATTTTAAAATAATATTAACATGTTAGATTTAGTAGGACAATGTGTGGAAAACTGAAAACAATTTTGTAAAATGAAAACCATTTTTATTTAAAGAAGGGGTAGTTTGAATTTTCTGTTACTTGACATTTAATAAATATCTTTCCAAAATAGATTCATAATTCGAATAAATCTGTCCCAAGATATTATTATTTTAAATTTGATAGCTCATGCATCTTAAGGTCTTGTATATATTTTAGGATAGTTTGAAGTTTATTGAAAATTAAAAGGGTAATATTTTCTTGATATTTGGAATGTAAATGTTTTGGAGGCTATGGATTAAGATTGTGATGTGTATACAAGCTTCAGCAGTAAAATAAACTCAGTTAAGATCCAAGTTATTTTGAGATAAACTAAGAAAAATAGCTTTAGGCTATTAGGAATGAAACACTTAGATTTAGCAATGATATCCTCATGGTTGGCTTTATTTGTTAAATCCTAATCGTATTTTACAGAGATTTCTGAATATTTCAGTTGTTTATAATCCCACTTGAAAGAGTGGTTATTTAATAAAGCAGAAATGTATTGTTTTATTTACTCATTCATTCATTCATATATATTTTGTTGAGTGGATTAGTCCACTAGGCCAGTGGTCTCTTTTCATGGGAGACCTGGGGTAGCGTTCATACTGAGTAGGGGAAATCAGAACAGGGAACTGGGGAGCTTCCTCTTTTTTTTTTTTTTTGGCAGAGTACTGGAGAGTGCTTGTGATAGAAGCAGAATGGAATTCAGCATTGTGGAGACCATGATTCTGGAATAGGGGAGGGAAAATAAAAGAAATTGAAATGATGTAACAAATTTGTTACTGCATGGCATTCATGTTGATGTGCTGCTGGAAATGTTGAAATATAAATTCACTGTATGAGGGAAGCAGCATTATGGTTGCTGGAGATAAGGAAGTGCTTACTGCTCACCGAAACATAGTCAGTGCCTGACAATTGTTTTGGGTCCTGAATTATCTGTCCATGATGGAATCAGTTTCAGGGAAAAGTAGAATATCTATGTGATGGTGGCAATAATGACTGTAATGTATACTATTTGGCACACTTTTCAAAAAGCCACTGGTTAAAAAAATGCTGAGCAGATATGAAATTCTTTCAAAATGTGAATTCCAGATTAGATATCTACCTTTTTAGATTATTATAACTGACAGATAAATACTGACTGCCGCTGTGGTAGATCGACCTTAAGAACATGTGTTGGAAGAGTGAGAAGGGATTGTGGGAGTGAGTGGCTCTCACTGGCTCTTCCATTGTAGTTAAGAAGGAGACAAATTGATATTTCACTACTTAGAACCAGGAAAGGTTGATTGAGCAGTTAAGGAAATGCTGAGCAAAGGGCTGGGACATGCATCCACCAAGCATCATGTTAGTGTTGAAGATAAGGTCAGATATCCAAGGATGGTACTGTGAGACATCTGCATGTTAGGAATGCTATGGAAACTGAGGAGTTAGGCCATGTAAAATATTTTATAGTTGTCTTGTTGATGGCTGCATAAGATCAGCTCTTGCCCAGGCTGAACAAATGGCCCTGATCAAATTCAAGCTGGCTGACACTGGCAGGCCTAAAGGCAAAAAATGATCTATGGGAAAAATATGATTTAACTAGTAATAAAGTTTTCCAGTGTTTTTGAACTAAATTCAAAATTGAAATTGCCTTGTTGCTTTATTACTTTCATTACTAGCTGGCAGTAATTTCTGTTGACAAGGCCTATATGAACGGAGAGATGGATTTGACATTGTTTACACAGTAGGTTAAGAATACTTTTTATAGTCATTTGAAAATGTTATACAGCCAAGTAGGTAATAATAAATAAGGTCTATCCATATTAAATTATGAGGAAGAGCAAGAGGTACCATGGAGACAGTACTGGGTCACTCCTGTTTTGTGTAATTGTAAGTCGTGCTACTGAAAACTTGAAAGGACACAGTTGTCTTTATGCACTAAACACAGTTGTCCAACAAGGCTTGAACATAAGAATGTGTACAAAATGAGAAGAGACTTGCCAAAATTAGAAGACTTGTTATAGCTGGCAGTTGAATCCCTTGCAGAACAGTGCATGTCAGAAGCAAAAAAGTCAATGAAAGCATTTGGAGGAAAAAGAGAAGCAACAAAAATTGTGAGGGGAAGCTGGAAATAGTCATATCAAATATTGTAAAGATAAACAAGCAGTGTGAAGAAACAGTGAGAAAGGCTGGCATATACCTGTATGTACTGGAAAATACATACTATACAAGTAGAAGATAGATATTATTCATCTGTACAAGAAGTTAGCAAAACTCATTCTGTGTACTACTGTGTGCAGATCTGGAGACATAATCTTAATAATATAGAGGTGGTTCATGGAGTTGGATAACTTTTCAGTAAGATTTGAACTTTCAGATCTGTTAATCAAACAGATGTAAATTGAAATTATTTAATGTGGAGGGCAATCTCCCCAAGCAGGGAGTTTTGCCCTGTAAACCTCTACAACAATATAACTAACTGCAACGTTATACAACCTTTGGGGAAAATTTAGAACAAAATCTACAATTGTCAGTTTATTTAAATAGTCTGTGTCATTCAAATAAAATTGAAAGTGTGCTTACCATGTAAATAGCTGATATAGTAAAGTGGATAAAAGCTGTTCACAAGTAGGTAGCAAATGTAAGTGTAGTACTTGATTGCCCCAGAAGCCATATGAAAAGATGCCAAAAGGTCTTAATTTGTATGATTAAAAAAATAAATAAATAATAAAGAATGTGGACAGAATTAAATTTTTAAGTACCTTAAGGAAATACTTAGTGTTCAAACAGATGCTCCTTTTAAATAAAAATAGGTATAAGAACATCGGGACATAATTTTGATTTACATGATTCAGCTATGCAACATGTACTTCTCAAGGGAAACCTAGGGAAATATTTCATATACTGTATGGCAGTTGAAGTGAACGTAATTCATGAACTAGTTGGTAGCAGAAATGTTATTGAAATTCAGGAGTGCACGAGATAGGCAGTTCTTTAGAGGGGTGGAAAAATTAAAAAATAAAATAAACTGTCATAGGATCTTCAGCTTATCTAGTAATAAGGAGAATGTATAGATTAGGTGGGCCAAGCCGACCTTATCTGCATTTGTATTCTCCATTTCTTGTTTTTCTTTCTTTTGGCATATATAGTACTTGTCTGTACCTTACAAAAAAAAAAAATGTTTGCTGTTGTCTGTCCTCTTTGTATTTTATAACCTAGATTTCCCTGTGCTAAGAGCTAGAGTGGGGGAGTAGAAAACTTCCCTGAATTGTCTGTTGACCGGATTCACAGAATCTTGCAATTACACAGTAATCTTACTTTTTTTTCTTTTGTTGCAAAATAAAAAAATGAAACAAAATAACTTCTTATTTGCAAAAGTAATCCCTATCTTTCTTTCTTAATAGAGTCTGTTTACAGTGAGTGTTGTCTTTGCCCATCCAAAAACTGATGGAGACTGCCATTTCTTGTAAGTTTTTCTATTTTACAGAGGCAAAAACTGTACTAAAATATTAATTGCATGCGATTGTCTTTTGTTGCTAATTTTGAAAAATAGAATTTAAGAAGTTCTTTTTTTAAAATATACATTTCTTTGCATGCCAGGTGTAATTGTATTTTAAATTTCACTGCAGAAAGATATGACTCAATTTTACTTGTGTTTGTAATTAAGGAGAGATGAGTAGAAAATAACATATATAGCCAAAAACTGTCAAGTAATGCAAAATAATAATGATAATAACTGCTTCTTTTTGTGATAATTCATTGAAATATACATTTAGTCATATTTCAGCTTATGACTACATGCTAGGAACTGCATTTTCCTTCTCTTTATTTAGCACCAAGGTCATATAATATTCTTTTAAACAAAGTCTTTGTTCTTTATTTGTGTATCTTACTTTCTCTGAGATCATGCAACAGTTGTGACTTCCTAATCACTCTTAAACAGTGGAGGATTGTGACTTCACATTGGGAATGAGCTATGCAAGTGCTAGCATTTAAGGTAATCCTATAAAAAGTTAACAGTATGCATTGTAATATGCAAATTTATGCAGAATTATGTGGGGGAAAAATATGCATGTACTGTAAGTGGAATGCAGATTAAACTGTACGCAATTCCTTTTTAAGCTGTGCTTTTTCTGAAGTGATTAACTGTCAGTGTTCACTAAACATTCAATAAAAAGTAGAGCAGTTCAAAGCATCTGTGATCAGAATAACAAATATTTATCTTGGTTAAGGTCATAGCTGTATTCCTGGTGTACAGTATTGTGCATCTGACTATCATCCTTGTCAACATTAGTGGTAACAAATCCATGTATAATCTATTTCAGGCACACTCTGAAGTTAGAGGGACAGGTAAAGAGAGACTTAGTTATACAGCTGTTAGTTCATAGGTTGCAATCAACCAAAGAGTTGCCATAAACACAAGGGGATTACACCACTGGTTGCAGCGACAAAAGCTTGTGACAGCCATGAAGTTAATTCAGTCAGATTTTATTCAGGAACCAAACTAGGTTGCAAGATGGATGAGCTGACTGAACAGACATTTTCAGCTACAACCTATTACAGCTTAGAAAATTTTAGTGCAACACACATGCATTACTGCAAACAAGATGGACATAAGTGTAGCACGTATGAATTAACTACTAAAATGTTCAAAGTAGTCTGTACCAGTCAGTTAGCTTTCTTTGCCCACAGAAATATATGTAAGAGCCATTAATTAACAGAACTAAGGCCAGCTTCCTTAAACACGGACATTTAGTACGTCTGAGGAATCCAGTGGGGTATGTCCATAGATTAATAACCTTGCAGCTAACCTCCCAGTGAAATTACACTGAATTACAAGAGAGGTCAGCTGACCTCTCTTTCAACAGTAGATGAAGCATTTCTTACTGACTTTGCATGTCAGGGGTCTCGCTGGGAAAGTAGGTAAGCCTTATGCTGACTGCAGCACTGACATAATTTTTGGTTTCATCAGTATTGCAGAGGTTAATCCCTGGGTTCAAATTATTCTTAGTTTTTGGAAAAGCAGGTGTAGATAACCTGTACCCAAAATGTATCAGGGCAGTCAGGAAGCACCTTTATTGCCATTTTCTTAACCTTACTATGAACCTCGCCCTGTCCTCCATTTTCTTCCCTGAACTTAGGAATGCCTCCATGGTGACGCCCCTAGCTAAACACAGGCCATCTTACAAAACTGAATCTTATAGGCTGATCTCATGCCTATAGCTTGTCTTATAAGGTTCTAGAAAAGGCTGAGGCCAACAGGCCTCTCTAATTATATGCTCCTAATACCTTGGATCTGATGTGGACTCCTATATGAGAATAAACAAATTCCTAAAAGAACTGTGTACCACACTCTGTCTACTCCCCATCACCAATGTTATTTATAGGCAGATGAAATAAGAAAAATGATTAACTGGTACATATGTAACTGATTTAACTAAAGCTTTTGAATGGCTCACATTTGAGATTCATAAAAGAACTGCATTTATGTGGTTAGGGCATAATGAGCAAAACTGGTTCATCACCTATATTTTTCTGCATAATAGAGCTTTCATAGTGTGGGTAGGCCAATTTTCATCACACCCAGTTCCTGGACTGTTAACATGGTCTCACTTTTTCTGCCTGACATTAATACTTTTTTAAAACAAAAAACATATTTATTAAGTTATCACTTATGACATAGGCAGTCATACATTTACATTAGTGAAAACCACCCATATTGATATAATTTTAGTTGCAAACATTATACATCACTTATCTATCCAGTCACTTTCATTCATACATTACATAGCTCATTCAACTCCTGGCTTCTTTTAAATCTCATTCCTCCTCTGCATGTATTGTTTCCACTATTCCCATTTTTTTCTATGTAATTTTCTTCTATCCCTTTCTAAAAGGCCTATTTCCAGCTGTTTTATCTATGTTACTATATTCACTACTTCTAGCACAGTTGGTTAAGACAGTGATTTCCATTTTCTAGTAATTGCTTTTTTGACAGCCACAATAATTATACTCGGCAAGGCCTTACTATGTCTAGGCAATACCGATTTTGTACAAGCTAATAAAATAAACAACCAACCAATCGGATGATTCTCAAGCAAGTACAGTCCCGAAAGTAGGCAATCTCCAGTTGTAGCTTCCTTAACTTCACTAGTTTCTGGTCGAATTGTAGTAGCCTCGTTGACAGGTTCTTATCCTCACTGGCCGAGTGCTCCTGTGTGTTTCCAAGATTTGTATCTTCAAAGGAAAATGGTCTCTATATCCAATTATTAAATTCAGGAGTCCCAATAAGCCCAAGTTGAGGTACTGCTTCCTTGTTGTCTGACTCTGTCTCCAGTGACAGGTACGCTAGAACTAATGCTGTTTGAAGTTCTCTCACCAGAACTTCTTGTTGTTCTGTGTTACTCGATTCTGGCATTGCTGGATTAGGGGTGTTCATGTTAGTTGTAAAGTCCCCTATATGGGGAGATCCCCGTGGAACACTAGGGGGGTCTTGGTTGCCCCATATTGGTGCCGATGTTTGACACTACATCCAGTCTCTTAGATAAATCATCCACTTTTTGTGAAAGGCATTCAATAAGTGCCATAAGGTTACCAATACCTTCCGTTTGACTTAGTAACAAAGGTGTGCTCAGAAATGTTTCAGTGGCCATGAAACAAACAACTGGACAAACTAATAAAATAAACGACCAGCCAAGAAACTAATGAGCTACTGAAACAAGCCAAACCATGTCTTGTAGTAGTAAAAGAAGTTTTATTAAGCAAATAAACGTACAATCAACCACTTTTTGTCTCTTCAAATGCTAGGACTTCATCAGATAAAGCAATATGGTAAAACCACATTTAAATAATCTTTATTTCTGAACATGTGGATCGTATAAGACATCCTATTGGTTAAATTATTCAACCCTTATAAACACCCCACCTCCAGCTTGCATTTACCATAATTTTAATATCTCATTTAAAGTATTCCTATTATTTACAAATAACATCATAATAAAAAATATAAAAAGTGTAATATATACCATTATAAAGCCATATGTATTTTTTTCTGATTCTGTCATAGCTCAAAAAAAATTTTCCTTAGTTTTGCTTACCCAATATTTATGATCGACTTTAAAAATTCCCTGTAGACTACTTTTCCAACTGATTACACTCCCAGAAAATATGTTCCCAATTACCTCTTTCTTCCCCATCATATCTCGAACATCTGCTATCTGTCTGAGGAAAAATTATTTTGGAGTTGACTTGAGGTGTATACAAATGCCTACGTAAACTCTTCCAAGCAAAGATCCCAAATCTTCTAGACTTTGTTGCATTTGGGAGGCATACATATATTCCGTCTTTGCAAATTGTTGTCCAGTCTCTCTTCCCAATCCATTCTGAACTCCTCTTACTGATTGTTGTGGTTTTCATGTGCTATTTTATATACTCCACTAATTACTCCCTTTTTAACAGCAGTTTCTGTTCTAGATTCTAATAAAAACTCTCCCAGTGCTGATCTATTGCTTAGAATCCCCGTAATGTTTCTCTTTGGCTATACTTTGATATCAGTCCTTGATAGGGAAGGCAATCTGTTGACTGCAGTCTAAATAAATATTAGGCCTCTTCCCATTCTGTTACCTTTCCCTCTCTAATTATTTGCTCCTAATACCTTGGATCTTTTGCCAGTTTTCTCCAATAAATTCCAGTCCCGTCTTGCTTATTGTCTGTATCCCTAATTGCAGTCATCCCTATCAGCAGAATTTCCTTTGTCCATTTTTGTTTTGGCTCAGTTTTTAGAATACTTTCTGCTACTTTATGAGTATAATATTCTGTATGGTTATTGTTATTGTCCTTAAGGATCTGCATCCAAATTCCCTGTCTCTCCTTTTTTCTTGAGATTCCCCCTTGTTTTGTCATCATCCCTTTCCACTTAGTAATTGCTTTTTCTATGTATATGCTTGTGCTATGTATAGGAGCCTTAACTGTGTAGCTCTGAAGTACCCCATCAAATCAGGTAATCCCAGACTGCCTTGTTCTATTGGGAAGAATCAGCTTATCCCACTTGACTCTTGTCATCTTCCTCTTGCAGAAAAATCCTATAGCTCTTTATTAATTGCTGTCCACTCCTCTCATTAATAAAAATATGTCTGACCTGTGTATAAAACTAAAGGGGCTAAAACATTTTAACTGCTTGTATCTTGCTATCTATATCCATAAAACACAGATTCCATTTTCTAAGTTATTGTATTTTTGTTTGGTCTCTTCCCACATAGCCTTAGCTGCCACACTACAATCCTTTTTAATCCATACTCCTAAGTAGTTCATTTTATCGTCTCCCCACAAATATGGATATTGCTGAACCAATTTTTTTGTGGATACATAATTTACAGCTATTGCCTTTGTTTTAGATTCATTTATTTTGCATTCTGAAAAGACTTGACACTGTCTCAAAATGTTCCACAACACTGAAATGTCCTTTTCTGGTTCTATCAAGTATAAAATAATATCTGCAAATAGAGCCAGCTTATCTTGACTACTATACCAATTATATATCCCTGAATTTCTGAGTCCCTCATTTTCTTTGCCAGTGGTTCCAAATGTAATGCAAGTAACAAAGGGGAAACAGGACCCCCCTGCCTGGTGCCTCCTCTCAAAAAAGAAATTATCAGAGAGGAACCCATCCACTTTAAGTTTCACCTCTGATCCATCATATATCCTCCTAATCAACCTTATAATTATATCAGGGAATGCAAATGCTTCCATCGCCCAGCTCATAAACTCCCAGCTTACTCTGTGAAATGCTTTCTCTGCATCAAGACTCACCAAGAGCAGTGATATTTTATTACATACTGCTTCCCTCTGGATCATCATTGTTCTGTTAATGTTGTTAAATCTTTGCCTCCCCTTCAGAAAATCACATTGTCCACGTCTTTCAATTTTGGAATCATCTTTGTCATTCTTTTACCTATTATAAACATAAACACTTCATATTCATGGTTTAGAATTCAAGTGGGTCTGTATGAAGCTGAATCTGATGGGTCCTTACCCTGTTTAGGTATTACAGCCACCACTGCTTTCTTCCAGGATATTGCTGCTTTTCCTCCTCTTAAAGTAATGTAAAACAAAACCTTCCAGATCTTTATCAGTTTTTCCCTCCTAGCTTCCAAAATTCCACAGGAATACTATCTATTACTGATAAATTTCATGTAGATTAGTTCTACATCATCATTTTAACTCATTTTATCTTGTCCTAACTGTTAGTAATTGAGCCTAATCTACCTGTAACCTTGTCATATTTATTTTTTCATAAACATTTCCATTTGTACCTTTTCTTGATTTCCATATTTCTCTGCTTTATACAGACTATCATAAAATTTCCAAAATATTTCTAGTATCTCTACAGGGTGTCTTTTTAACTTCCTTGTTATACGTTCCCTAAGCTGGGCAACAGCCATTTCTACTTTCTGTTGCCTGAGTTGTTGTGCTAAAAGTTTTTGTGCTGTGGAGTTATCAAAAAACTGTTGCTTAACAGCAGTCTTTCTAAACTCATGCATATTATCAAGGTAATCCCTTATTTTCTGCTTAGTATTCTGCAGTTGCTCCTCTTCTTGCTCTGTAAAATTCCCCCAATTCTGCAATACTTCAACATTTTTTCGGTCCGTCTAACTGATTCTTGTTGCTTCTTAACCATGTGTCTCTTTTTTTTTTTCTATATTTTCAGATGAAATTTCTATCTTTATAATAACTCTTGAATAATTTCTACTGCCCATTCCTTAAATTCATCTCTTTTCAACAGATCGGTGGAAAAGTACCAGTGTCTCATTTTATTTCATTACCCTGTATTTTTATTTATTATTGACACATGATTTGAAATAGTTACTGGATGTGTATCAAAACTGTCGATTAAATACACATGTTCCTGTGAAGTATATGTTCTGTCTCGCCTAGCCCAGTTTTTGTATCTTGGGGAATAATATGTAATTTCACTCCAAACTCTTGTTACTGAATTCACATCTTCCATACCAAATATTTTCATAAATTTCTTTAAAAATCTATCCTCCTTTGTTATATTTTTCCCTACTGTGCCCCCAGATACATCTTCACTGCTGCAAATCAAATTCCATTCCTCAGCTATAAGTAGAATTCCCTGCTGAAAGACGATAATCTCTTCCAGAATTTTCTTAAGCTCCATTATAACAGTTTTAGGTGGAATATAAATACATGCCATTGTAATCCTCCTCCTTTGCCAGTAGCCCGTTAGTACTACAAATCTACCATTATTATGTTTTCTGTCCTCTTTTATCACTACTGGACTTCCTCTTACAATTAATATAAATACTCATATTTTCCTTTGTCCCAGGTTTTCCACCAAATAACCATCCTGAAAACCTTTATCAAATTCACATGCTCACTTCTTTCCAGATGTATCTCCTGATAGTTGATATAGTTCACTTCTCATTCTTTTTTGCATACACCTGTGAGACCATTTACATTTAATGATAACATAGAAACCGTCATTATCTTAAGACGTTATTATTCCCACCTTTTATGTAAAACACCTTTTTTCTGTGTCTAGATGTTCATCGTGTTTCACTGTTGCAGTCATGACTGTAGGGTTCTCCCCTGCCGGCAGGCAGTCCTCGGTCGGCCAGAATCCCAAAGTCTGGGTCTGGCGTCGGCTGCTCAGCCATGCTCCCTGACGTCAGAGGGCCAGGAGTACAAAGCTGACAGCCGACGCCATGTTCTCCAGTCTTTCTTGCCGTGCGGTGATAGCAGTTCGCATTTGCCGGTCGGCTGACTCCTGACAATTTTTTCTAAACGTACTTCAGTCCGAAGATTTTCTTCTCCTACTCAAAGCTAAGTACCCCGTTGGGGAAACTTTTTTTCTTGCTCCAGTCCGATGTCAGAAAAAGTTAATAATTGTATTTCATGTGGGAAGCAAATACCTCATAAGGATTTTCATTCTTACTGTATTCCTTGCTTAGGCCCTGACCACGACGTAGCTAGTTGTCAGTTTTGTGCTAGATTCAATCAACGTACGATTAAACGAAGGTACGATTTTGCATTTCATTACTTTGGTAGGCGTTTTAATTACAAAATGTCGTCGGATTCGGTTCTGGCTACCGAAGTTCAGAAACGACTCAAGGATAAAGACAGGCCTCCGAGGTCCAAATCGGACGATATTGTACAAGCAGAGCCAGCTTCAGGTTCGGCCGTCGTCAGTGAGGCGCTTTTGCAGCCCCTGTCATCGGCCATTTCGGAACCGATGGCCGAAACGGACTCCCACGAGGAGCCAACTAGGCCTTTGAATATTTCTGTTGCAGGACCTTCGGACAATGCTCCTTCGGATGGGTCCGGAGCCGCTGTGCAGGTACCAGCTTCCGAAGGGGTTTTCAGGCCTACTCAGCTTCTAATAAAGGCAAAGGCAAAGACTCCTTCCAAATCAAAGACTACAGCCCAGGCCTCTTCTGATCCGGCACCCAAGTCTCAGAAACAGTTACTTAAGATGGCGGAGGACTTACTATGATTAGGGGTTCACATCCCCCTCCAGATAAAAGGGCAAGGCAGGAAGTGTATTATGACTCCTCTGATCAGGCTTCTGTTTCTTCAGTTTCTTCTTCTGACCAGGAATATTCTTTCCCTCCTTATGAGGATTCTGATGCTGAGGAATCCATTCCTTCAGCTTCTCCCCCTGAGGATTTCTCTTTTGGGGAAACTTTACATGAAATGAGGGAACATTTTCACTGGGAAGGACAGGAGTACTCGGAATCTAAGAAAAGACTTAGGGATTTTCTTCTTCTTCTTCCCCAACATAAACCCCTGGCTATCTCTCCTATTTTGGATATTGTGGATGATGCTTTTTCGGAGGCTAACTTAACTCCGGACTCTTTTCCTCCAGCTCCTGTTAAGTCAGATAGATATTATAGGGTTCCTGATTCCCACCAGTTTTTATACAAGAATCCTACTGCTGATCCTGACACCATTTCTCAGGGTCCTAAAGGGGTTAAGGCCGCTACTGCTAAAAAACCCATTCCCACTGAGAAGGATTCCAGATCTTTAGAAAGATGGGGCAAAAAAGTGTACACTTCTGCTACTTTATCTATTAGGGCTTTAAACTGTCAATTTCATATGCTGAAATACCAGCAATTTCTTCTGTATGTTTTGAAACAAAAGCTAACTTCCATTTCTGCCTGTGCAGATGATAAGGAATTACATGACTTAATGCATGCCACTGAACAAGTTGGGAAGCATGGTTTACACTGTGGATTTGATGCCTTGGAGGCTTCTTGTAGGGCTGCTACCTCTGGTACAGTCATTAGAAGGCATGCTTGGTTAAAGGAACAAAACTTGCCAGATCAAGTAAAAGCTAAGTTATTGGATGCTCCTGTTGAACATAATGTTTTGTTTGGACTTAAGGCTGAAGAGGTGATAAAGAAGATGGAGGACAAGGCAAAATCCATGCAAACGGTTAAAGATTTCTTACAAGTACAGCCACCCATATTTAGTAGGAATTGGCCTACAAAAAATTGGTCCTTTCCCAATTCAGACAGGCCTCAGAAGGGTAGATACAGACGCTCCCGAGGAAGGCCTCAAACGCAAGCCTCTTATAGACCAAGACAGTGGACTGCTTCCACCCCTAGGGGAGGAGAGGAGAGGTCACAAGCTCATAGAAAACAGACTCAATGACTCCCTCTGTTGGGCTGCAGGAACTTCTTGCCTGGAAGCCCCTCTCGGAGGAAAACTTTCTCTTTTTCACCTAAATTGGATTCATATAACCCAAGACAAGTGGGTTCTGGATGTGGTTTCAAGAGGTTACATATTCCATTTTTATACCCTACCAAGTCCAAGCGGATGGCCAGATCTTCCAAACCATCAATGGTTAGAGGCCTTAAACCAGGTGGAGGCTCTCTTGGCTATGAAAGCCATAGAACTGGTTCCACTTTCAGAGATGGGACAAGGTTTTTACTCGAGGCTCTTTCTAGTCCCCAGAAAGCAAAATTCATGGAGACCCATTCTGGATCTGTCAGTCTTGAACACTTTTCTCGAGATACCAAAATTCAAGATGCTTACTCTTCAGCAGCTACTTCCAGTGCTGACCAAAAATGCATGGATGGTAACTTTGGATTTAAAGGAGGCAGAAAATACCTCAGGTTCAAGGCCGGATCGAGGCACTATCAATTCTCTGCGCTGCCCTTTGGATTGTCTACTGTGCCCAGGGTCTTCACCAAATGCCTGGCTCCAGTAGTAGCTTATTGCAGACTCAAGGGAATTCAAATTTACCCTTATCTGGACGATTGTCTAATTCAGGCAGACAGCAAGGATGTCTTACTCCAGAATCTAGAATTTGTTCAGAATCTTCTCAAGTTCCTGGGATTCACTGTAAACAGAAAAAAGTCAAATTTGACACCCTCACAACGGTTAACTTTTCTGGGTGCTCTTCTAAATACAACAACCCAGATGGCATTTCTGACATCCGTAAAACAATTACAGCTGGCTTCAACTTTCAAAACCTTGGCAACTTTAACTCGGTTATCTGCAAGGAAATTCCTGCAGGCTTTGGGTTACATGGCCTCCTGCATCCTTCTTGTACCATATGCAAGACTACATATGAGGAAAATACAGTGGTACCTAAAAAGTGTATGGTCTCAGCATTGCCACAGTTTAGACATACAGATCACTGTCCTGCTTTGTCTTCAAAATTCCTTTGGTGGTCCAAGGCATGTACTCTAAACATAGGAAAACACTTCAGTCTGCCTCCAGCCACTCAGTTACTAACCACGGACGCTTCAGATTATGCATGGGGGTGCCTATTTTCAGGGCAACTGTCTGCGGGGTCTTTGGACAAAGGATCAGAAACTCCTGCATATCAATTTAAAGGAAATGTTAGCCGTTCAGAATGCTCTATTGGCTTTCAGGAATCTTCTACAACCAGGACAGCTACTGATACGGACAGACACAACACCACAGTTATGTGGTACATAAACAAGAAAGGGGGATCTCATTCCTATCCCCTTTGCAGACTAGCCATGAATCTATGGAACACAGCTCTAGCTTGCAAACTGGACCTTCAAGCTCAGTTTCTACCAGGGAAGCAAAACTTCCTGGCAGACAGTCTGAGCAGAAACCTGTCTGATCTACACGAATGGATGCTGGACACCGAAATATTCAAGATGATTACAGCAGTCTGGGGATGTCCTCACATAGACCTCTTTGCATCCCACCTCAATCATCAACTACAGATTTTTTGCACCAGGACATTCCACGAACTAGCTTGGAAAGTGGATGCACTATCATTCAGTTGGAGAAACCTCTCAGGGTATGCCTTCCCGCCTCTACCTCTTCTTCCACAGGTGTTATTAAAGATCAAACAGGACAAGCCCAAGATGATAATTTTGCTGGCCCCAAATTGGCCTCGACAGTTTTGGTACCCAACACTGAAAAACCTTTGTCTGGAGCCCCCTTGGGTATTACCACAGACTCCGAACCTTCTGTCCCAGCACCAGGGTCTGTTTCTGCACTCCCATGTCAAAACTCTCAGCCTGGAGGCCTGGTTAATCCAGGGTCTTTGATTCATTCTTTTCTACCCAAGCAGGTTATGGATGTCATCTTAGAAGCCAGACGTCCTAGCACTAGAAAATCTTATGCAGGAAAATGGAAAAGATTTTGCTCCTGGATGCAGGCTCAGGATTCAGATCCTCTTATTCCTAACATTCCTCTGATTTTACTTTACCTGACAGACCTCTTACATAAGGGTCTCTCTTTCTCTTCCATAAAGATCCATGTTTCTGCTATTTCTGCTCATTATAATACAGACCCTCCTATCTTTTCTCATCAGCTCATGAGACAGTTTCTCAGAGGAGCTAAGAACTTAAGGCCTCCTAGATCTCCTCCCATTCCTGCTTGGGATCTCAACTATGTTTTGGAAAAACTCACCTTACCTCCTTTTGAGCCTGCTGCCACTTCTGACATCAAGTTTTTATCCTGGAAGACAGCCATCCTGTTAGCTCTGACCTCTGCCAGGAGAGTTTCGGAGTTGCAAGCTCTCATGGCTGTAGAACCTTATATTACTTTTCATCAAGACAGGGTGTCTTTAAGGACTAATCCTACTTTCATGCCTAAGGTGGTTTCCAAAGTGGCTTTAAATCAAACTATTCACTTGCCAACTTTTTTCCCCAGTCCTCAAAATAAGGGGGAAAGGATCTTGCATTCCTTGGATGTACACAGACAACTACGTTTTTACCTGGACAGAACCAAGGGCATCAGGAAATCAGAGCAATTGTTTGTTTCTTATGCTTCAAGTTCCCAAGGTAAAGCCATTTCAAATAGACCATTTCTAAATGGATTGCTCATGGAATCAGTTTTTGCTATTCACACCATGGAAAGCAAATCCCAGGGAGTATAAGGACTCACTCTACCAGAGCTGCTGCCACTTCAGCTGCCTTCCTCAGGGGAGTTCCTACCAAAGACATTTTGGAAGCTGCAACTTGGAGTTCAGTGCATACTTTTTCCAAGCACTACAATCTACCTCTCTACTCTAAGTCTAGGGCAGGCTTTGCTTCTGCTGTCTTGCAGGGCCTTTTAGCCGCCCCCTCTACTTTATGACCAACTCCCTTTTATTCTGCTTTAGGATTCAACCCTACAGTCATGACTGCAACAGTGAAACACAATGAACATAGTACAGTTGTGCACACCTACCATAAATGTAGATGTTCGAGTGTCTTCACTGTTGCAGTCTGGGTTACCCTCCCTCCTGTCCCCTCTTATTTTTTCTTCTGTGTAGTTCCCTTCTTCACCCTTCTTTTGAGGTGTATTTGCAAAGGGTATGGGATCTTACTCATTTTGGAACACCTGACATCTGGGGCAAGAAAAACTGGAGAACATGGCATCGGCTGTCAGCTTTGTACTCCTGGCGCTCTGACGTCAGGGAGCATGGCTGAGCAGCCGACACTGGACCCAGACTTTGGGATTCTGGCCGACCTAGGACTGCCTGCCGGCAGGGGAGAACCCTACAGTCATGACTGCAACAGTGAAGACACTCGAACATCTACATTTATGGTAGGTGTACACAACTGTACTTCCCAGCTTTTTTTTTACATGCATATAGTAATGTTTGGCAGGTTTATATTTTATGCAGTTGTTTTTTGTCATATACATTTGAACCTATGTCGTATCTTACAAAACTTTGTTTTTTCAAAGCCATCAAATAAAAAGACTCACCCAAAACACCCCTAAAACCTATTAAATTAATATTAATACACAAAACTACAGGACATAAGTAATATGTCCTATGCAGACCACCTCAAGGCCTCATCCCTGTATTCTGTCTCCTACAGGCTTTTGAGGGGAGATCTATGCCTGCCATACAGGGCATTGTCAGACCCCACTCTGATGGACCTTCTTGCATATCCACGAAACAAACATTACCAGAATTACTCAATCTAAAGACTTAAACCTTGTCTGTGATATAAATAGGACCTGCTGGAGAGATGGGTATGTATCCCAGAGATTACCCCGTCTATGGAACAGGCTCCCCATCCACGTGAAGCAGAGTTCCTCCCTAATAGAATTCAAGTGCAACTTGGACAATTGGATGGGAAACTGGAAATTCATCCCTGGTTTGGCACCTATGTTTCTAATGCAAACAGGTAACCTGTGAATGGTTCATCTCCCAGGCCCATGCTTACACTTATCAAGGGTGTCAGAACTCATCAGAGATTTGGGATGCATGGCTAGGGTTAAAAACGCCCTTGTGGTCGTTAGCCTAGTAAACACCTATGAGCGTATGTGCATGTACAAATACTGTAGTTTTACCCTCCTAATAGCAGCTGCCCCAGACTGACAGTCACACTCATAGACTTGGTTTACCCTAAAAGAAAGGTTATCCATGCTAAGACACATGGTACAACTGTGCTGCTTCTATGTGCTGTCTGGTTTTTGTCTGATCTTTATTACTGTCCCAGATTGGGAAACACTTGACTGCTTTCAGAAAAATTATCTCCTAGCGGTTGAAAAAAAGAAGTATTCTGTTTTTATTGATCTTTGTCAGTCTGTCTCCATGGAGATATGAGAACCAGATATACAGTTGCTTTTACAAGCATTCATTTATTTTCTAGAGGAAAACTTTTTAAGTTATTCAACATTCTTTTTTGTTTATTTGCTTTCTGTTAAAACTTGTTACTAGATAAAGCCAAGGGCCTTAATCCAGTTATTCCTCTATGCACGTTTGAGTAAAAGCACATAATTCTTTCTTGTATCATGCTCTTCTGACCAGACTTTTCTTCCTTTTTACATTTTACATCTGTTAAAACTGAACAAGGAGAAAGAAAGAAGGAAAAAAAAACAGGAGCACCTGTTTACTTCAGTATCCCATTACACTCGAAAATAACTGAGAAAGTTTTACATTATAGTATGCAGATTATATCATGCATTATAAAAATTATTTTACGTACAGTTAACTCTTTCCTTCCTCTTCCCATCTCCTAAATGTCCTTCCAAACGTTAATGACATGAAGTAGGGCATATGCTTTAAAGTCCCCTACAAGTTTAACAAAGTCAAAAAAGCCCCAATATTTCCAGGTTTTCTTGTTCAGTCATGTTTCCCAAATATAAGTAATGCATTTGTTTGTCAATTTCTGAGTTGCTGGTTTTATTCCTGTTGATCTTCATCTCCCAAATCTAGTCTCTGCTTCGTTTTCAGCATAGTCCAAGTTCTTCTAGTTAACTCTTGTACGTTTTTCTGTCTCTCAAGCATTTTCCATTGAAACATTGGAATAGGTTTCACTGGTACTGTCTCCCTATGGGCGTTATTACCAGAAGAACTAGAAACAGAATCTCCTTCTGTTTCATAGCTCACATTTTGTTGTACAAGCTTTTGTATTTCCTTCTTAGCATGTTTTGCTTCCAGAAATGTTGTCGCTTCATAAAAGAATATCATGAAAATATTCGGTTACAGCAGCTTGACTCTCATCCCTGCTTCTTGCCATTCTCTGATTAGTGGAATAAATTTACTCCCCTTCTGTCTAGTGTACAGTGAGTAGTCATTTTCCACAGACACTCTACCATCTCCCACTTTTAATACTTTGTCCTTCTGCTGGTAGGATTGTATGTTTACTGTTAAAGGTATAGGTTGTTTTCTCATGGCCAGGTTTGGAGCATGCACGCAATGTGCCCTTTCATTTAACAGCTCCTGCTGTGAAATACCAGTCTAGTTGCTTATTTATGATTTCATAAAATTAATACAGTCTGTTCTTTCCAGCTTCTCTGATGCAGCAAAAATCTCAGGTTTTCCCTCTGTGCTCTGTCATCTAATTCTACTATTTTTTAAATATTTCTTTTTGAGCAGTCTTATATTCAGCTAACCTTTACTTCATTTCATCCTCTGAGTTTTGTAGTTTTTTTCACCTCATCTTAATATCTCTAAGCTGCAGCAAGACCAAGCCTGCTAATGATGGAAGATGGGAAGGGTCTTGTAATGCAAGAGGGATCCTACTCAAACATCTGTTATGATGAGTTTCTCACATAACTCTACTGTGTTCTTCGTTTGGATCACTGCTGCAGTAGAATTATTATTGCATGGAAGTCTGCCAAAGCTATATCAGGCATAGGGAAAGAAGACAGCAAGGTTTATACCTAAAATACTAACAATGTACTAGTCATTGTCCAACTCGGTGAAAACACATTGCTAGATCCCAGTCTTTGACTAGTATGTTAAATGAAAAACAAATGTGTAAAACACGTATTGACATGTACACATATACTCAACTCTCATACAGCTAATAGAACCCAAAACATTCAAACACACACTGGAAATACGTCTAACATGGCAGTAAGCTTCCCCAAGCCTTAACATTTATGCAACGAAATATGCAATAGCATTTGTCTTGGTGTAAGTGCCACTTAGGGCAGAAAGTCATAAAACCAACTGTCTTGCACACTGACCAACTTTCACACCTTCAAACAGTCTGCAACAAAGACATTCCACATATGCTTTTACCACAGCATTTTTCTAATCATTCACTGTGACTCACAAAACCCCAAACCAACACATTTAAACAAAAGTTATGTTCTTGCCATAACCCTAGTTCTGTGTTGCCTTCTTCGTCCTTTTCAACAGATAGGTATAATGGATCCGTACGTATCCTAGCTCGGCAATTAAACATTTGGTTCCAAGACTGAATCTCCTCCCATTTCCTATAATGCACTGCCACCTTTACAGCCCTCAGATTTGCCATGTAGTACATGACTAACAATCCTGAAATATGAAAAACTATGACTAAACAGAATGCTGGTGCCACAAAGAGCAAACTAGAAAGAGTGCAACCAAACAAGCCTTCAGGAAGATGCGGTGCAGTCAAGTAGGAGCCAAAAAACAGTGACAGTTTGGATGGCGGCTAGATGGAAAAGATGCTGAGATGGACAGAAGAGGACGATATGGATCTAACATGGTAAGCACATAACTTTTGCATCCGATGTTGTTTTAACATCCACCAGAGAGAACAGGACAACCACCTTGGGACTTCATCAGAACAATGTTAAACACAGATACACAGTTCTATTTATACTCCACCCCAATTAAACAATTACTCAAAACAATTACATTTACTCGAAACAGTAATCATTTCATTTATTCCAGGGTAATGGGAAGCATGAGAATGTTGCATGTAATAGAGCCATGGGTAATTTCAAGTGTAATGGTTGTATTTACTGTCCCTCCATTTTGGAAACAGGGAAAGATTTCAAGTTAAATGGAAGAACAATATGCATAAATGGACATTTTAACTGTAATTCCACCAGTGTGACATATACGGCCAAATGTCAGGACTGCCCCGTATTTTACATTGGGAAAACTTGTAGGAAATTCAAAGTCAGGATAGGTGAACATTTAGGAGTCATAAGGAACAGTAGAATCACCAGTCCACTGTTTAGACATACACATACATATGCAGGACATAGGTTCAACATTTGCAAAAAGATGTGCAAGAAAGAATATTAGATGTGCATCTAGATATCATGGAATTAAAATGGCAACTGTTTTTAAATGCTTCCCATTATCCTGGAATGAATGAAATGATTATTGTTTTGAGTATTTTAAAGTTGCTTAATATATTGGGGTAAATGAGGTATAAATCAATTAATGTTGGTAACCCAACATTATTATATATATATGTATATATGTATATATATATATATATATATATATATATATATATATATATATATATATATATATATATATATATCTTTCATGAAAATAATGAAGTTTCTATGTTCATGTTTTTAATCATAACTTGTGAATGTTTTTGTCTGTTTTAAATGCATTTTTTTGATGTTTTTAACAATCAGTGATGTAATGTAATTGTTTAATTGGGGTGGAGTATAAATAGAGCTGGGTGACTGTGTTTAACATTGTTCTGATGAAGTCCCTGTAGTGGGGAAGAAAGCGCTCAACATTATTTGTAATAAATCGTGGTTTCCAAGGTGGTTGTCCTGTTCTCTCTGGTTTTTGGATTACTTGGTTCATTCTCTATTTTTGTGTTTTAACATCAGCCTCAAAAGATTAGACTGATTCCCCAGCTAAGATTACTTCAGGAGGCACTATTGAAAGATATTCGGTTAATGGTGGAAACAAAAGATGCTTTGGACCTGAACTGCAGGTCGAGCTTATAATAATAGACAAATGTGTGAACTGTAAACCATCTAGCCACTACACAAATATCAATAAGAATGCCACTAAAGAAGGCTGTAGAAGCAGCGACTGCTCCTGTCGAATGTGCTTTTGGCTTAGAAGGCAGTGACAATCACTTGGCTTTGTAAATGAAAGTAATGCAGTCAGATAGCCACTTGAACAAAGTAAACTTATATCCACTGGAACCCAACTTTGTCTTAGAAAAGACATTGATGCATTTCCTAAAGTCCTTTGTGCAGTGTAAGTAATACCTCAGTTGATGGTGATCATCCAACAAGTGAAGAAAATATTCACCCTTGTTAGAGAAATTAGGGGAGAAAAATGTTGAATGAATCGTCTGGTTCAAAGAGTTCTCTGATACCACCTTTGGAATGAAAGCTTGATTAGTTCTGAGGGAAACTATATCCTTATGAAAAATTAAATAAGGAAGTTTGCATGATAAGGCCTGTAATTCTGAAATTCTCCTAGCTGATGTAATGGCAAAAAAATTTAAGTCAGATGAGGCTTCACTTTCAAATGGTGCCGTAGTAAGATTCTGTAACAAAACAGTGATGTCCCTAGGTATGAAGGGGGTCCCCTCAGTGGGTGTCACAAAAGAAAGGTACCCCTTTGGAACAATTTTGAGAGCCTTAGGGAAGCAACAGGAGCATGTAACTCTCCCACATTAAAGCTATAATTGGATGCTAATTGAACTTAAAAAAAAAAAAAAACTTTATTGAATCACTTATGACATAAACTCACATTTATATAAAAGTAATCAAACCATATTAACAGTTTCATGTTTGCAAACATTACACATCACATCAGTTGTTCTATACCATATAATCAAAGCAGCATTATATAAATTCTTCAGTTCCTGCCTTCTCTTAAACCTCATTCTTTCTCCAAAAACTTTTCTGCATTTACTGTTCCCAAAATTTCCATTTTTCCTATGTTGTTTACTACAACCCTTTTCTAAAGATCCCACTTCCTGTTCTTTTATCTCTGTTACAATACTCACTACTTCAAGTATAGTTGGTTTAGACTTCAATTTCCCTTTTCTAGTAATTGCTTTTTTGGCAGCCACCAGAATAAAAGATGACAAGGCCTTACAATTTCTAGGCAATTCAGATGTTGCATCCCAGCTGAAAAAAAATCATTTCCCTAGTTATACTCACTTGCTCATCCAGTGTTTCTGACACAGTACTCTGTAGGGAATTGTTAGTCTGCCAAATCATTACACTCTGAAAACATATGCTTGTCTTTCTTCCCCATTAGACCTCAAGTATTTGCCAGCAGCCTGAGGAAAAATTATTTGCAATCTGCTTTGGGTATAAAAGTATCTATGCAAACACTTCCAGGCAAAAATCTTAAATCTTCTAGACTTTGTTGCATATTTGGAAGGCATACATATATTCTCCCATTGCTTCTTTGTGAATTGCTTATCTTCCCAAAGCTTTCTAACCTCCTGTGATGGATTCTTATAGTTATCATACGATATTTTATGTACTCTAATAATTATCATGCAGTATTTTATATACTCTACTATCTCTTTAACAGCAGCTTCTGTCCTAGGTTCTACTAAAAACTCTGTCAGTGGTGGTCTTTGCTTGGGAAACCACTGTTTTTTTCTCTTTGCCTATACTCTGATATCAAGCCTTGATAGGGAAGGCAGTCTCTAGCTTGTGGTCCAAATAAATTCTTCGCCTCTTCCCAATCTTTTACCTTTTCCTCTGTAATTATTTGCTCCCAGTACCTTGGTTCTTTTGACAATTTTTCCAGTAAATTCAAGTCTCCTTTTGCCTATTTTCACTTTCCCTAATTGCAGTCATCCCGATCAGTAGAAGCTCTTTTCTCCATTCCCTTGTTGGCTTAGTTCTTAAAATGCTTTCTGCTATTTACGAATATAATATTTTGTATGGTTATTGTTATTTTCCTTTAAGTATTCAGAAAAAGCTAATACAAGCAAGAGCAAGATCTATGAGTTTAGGAGAGTAAGTAGAAATTCTCATTATGAATAGGGGAGGAGAAGTGAAAATTCTCAGTATGAGGAGATTATGTTGGGTAGGAGCAGGAGCATTCCCACTGGGAAATTAGGTGTGAGTGAAGGGATTTTTTGAATTAGAAGTGATTTGTGATGGTACGAATGGATGGGGTTAAGGGGTTCCAGAGACGAGCAAGACTGTAGGATAAGATATTTTTTCCAGGGGGACGAATTGATTTATACAGTTCAATTAAGTTTTGGTTGTTAGATCTTAGAATTCTATCAGGGAGGTGCATTTTGAAGGTAGAGGAAAGGGATGGGCAGAGGGAGGGATTGAAGATGAGTTTGTGTGCAAGAGTCAGTTGGACGTAGGTGAGATGATTGGGTAGTTCTAACCATTTTAGTTTGTGGAGAGTTGAACAGTGGTGTGAGGAGGACTTGTGGGAGGTAGCAAACTTGACAATTTTGTTATAGCAAGAGGAGAGTTGTGTTTTGAGAGAAGATTGTAGGTTAGTTAGAAGTGGGGCTCCATAGAGGAGGGATGGGATGAGAAATGTGGTAGATAGGGTGAGTTTGGTGGAGGGTGTAAGATAACGATTCTGTCTGTAGAGCATGCAGAGTTTTTGGTGGGTTTTTTTTATTTTTAGTTGAAGATGGGAATTGAATTTAAGCTGACTATCAATCTGGATGCCAAGTAATTTGGCCTCAGATACCAGTTCTAAGGGTGTATTGTTGTGACTAGTAATAGTGAAATTACTTGGATTGAAAAAGGTAGCTTTAGAGGGGGTGAATACCATTACTTTGGTTTTGGAGGCATTTTGTACAAGGCAATTTGTTTTCATCCATTGTTCGGTGGTTGAGAATGCATCTTGAGTAAGCTTTAGCAGTGTGGGGATGGAGGTAGCAGAGCAGATTATAGTTGAATCATTTGCGTATTGGATAATTTTAGTTGAAGGGATAGAGTTATGGAAATCGTTTATGAATATATTAAAAAGCAGGGGACCCAGTATAGATCCTTGGGGAACACCGGTTGGGGTATTGTAAGTAGCTAGTGAACCAGTTCAGAGAAGAGGGTGACAAGTTAAGCTTGGAGAGTTTAGTTAGTAATAAATTGTGGGAGATAGTATCAAAGGCTTTAGAGAGGTCTAGTAGGAGGGTAGAGACAATGTGTCCTGTGTCCCGGGCTTTGTTCACAGCTTCCAGGAAGGAGAGTAGGGCGGTCATAGTACTGTGTCTTGGTCTGAAACCATGTTGTGTTGGAGTTAGTAGGTTATTGTCTAAGAGGTATGGTAGGAGTTGTAGGTGAATACACTTTTCTAAAAGTTTAGAGATAGGAGATAGAATAGCGATGGGACGGAAATTAGTAATATTGTTATTGATGCCTCCTTTGTGCAGTGGAACGACAAAAGCCTTTTTCCAGATTTGGGGTACCGAGCTTTCTTGAATGGAACGGTTGATTAAAATGCTGATGGGGTAGGCAATGGCTTCAGCAGCTATACTGAGAAAGTAAGAAGGAATGTTATCAGGAGCATTAGAGCATGGTTTTAGTTTCTGCAGTAGTTTTTTTATGGTGGATGTGGGTATAGGTTTTAGTGAGAATGGTGGGGGGAGGGGGGATTTGACAATCTTTTTTTTTCAAAACAGGTTTATTGTTTTAACATATAAGAGAAATATCATAACAATTTTATACAAGTAATTAAAAATAGGTATTATTATAATATTCAACAAAACAACTAAAGTATTTACAAAGACATCCACTACAATCAGATCAATTAATTAAACTAAAATACCATGCTATTGAAATTAAATTTTTTTTTAACAAATTTTGTAAATTATCCCATACAATAAAATAAGATGTTTTTCTATTTGTTCTAGTCCTAATTGTGTTTATTTCCATATGGCACACTATATTCATAACATTTTTAAATTCATTGAACGAAGGAGGTGTAGGGATTTGACAATCTTGATGATGGAGTGGAGATAGGGGGATGAGCAGTGGTGAGGGGTGAAAAGTTGGTAGGGAAGGATTGGGGTGTAGTGGGGGTATGGTGGGGTTTGAAGATGAAAAGGATGAGGTTAGTTTGGAGATAGAATCAGTTGAAGAAGGTGTTGAATTGAGTGGCCGAGTCTATGTCAGGAGTGTTAGAGTCTGGGCTCGGGTTATCTGGTTTGTTGGGATTGAGGAGGGTAGACATGCATTTCCAGAATTTTTGAGGGTTTGTTTTGTTGTTGTTTTGGATTATGGAGAAGTATGGAGAAGTAATTTTGTCTATCGGAGATGATAAGTTTTTATGGGCTGGGGGAGTCCTATGTTTCTGATATGATGACCATGCCTCATCTCTAAGGTGCATAGTTACTAGTGTGTTTTTTGTTAGCCAAGAGGCAGTTTTGTTTTTTTATTCATTTTGTTTTTATGGGGGCTTGTTGCTCTAAGAGGTTTAGAAAAGTTGAGTTAAAGTGGGCGACAGCCTGTTCCAGGGGTAGAGTTTTTAGGGTGTACCAGTTGATTGCTTTTAGAGAGTTGGAAAAGGTAGTGGGGTTAAAGTTTTTTTGGCAGCGAGTAGTAATAAAATTGTGAGTAAGATGTAGGGGTGAAGTTAGTCGGTGTGTGAATGTGGGCAAGTGGTCACTAAGGGAATCAGGCAGGGTGCCACTATGTGAGAAGTAATGAGGGTGGGAGACTAATATCCAGTCTAGGATACTATCACTGGTGAGGTTTTTGGAGGGCCGAGTTATGGAGTTGATCAGTTGAGAAAAGTTGTAAAGATTAATGTTGTGGATTTGTGGGAGACTGTATTGCAGACCAATTAATATTCATGTTACCCATAAGTATAGTTTCATTGTTAATGTTATTGGAAAGCCAGGAGAGAATATCTTCTAGTGTAGAAATATTGTTGCCTGGGGGGATATAGAGGGAGGCTATGCATATGTCTTTGTGTTTATTTACTTGAAGCAAAGCCAGGAGTAGTTCTGCATTATTGAATTGGGGAGTTGGTTTGTTGTAAGGGGTAACTGTTAAGGAGGATAGGTATAGAAGGGCTACTCCACCTCCTTTTTTCTTTGTTCTATCTTTTCTGATTATAGAGTAGTTGGGTGGAATTATTTTTTAATCTTTTATATGAGGTTTTAACCAAGTTTCAGAGATGGACAAAATGTCTGGTTTGTTATATGTAAGCCAGGCATGCAGATTAGGGATTTTGTTAACTATACTTTGGGCGTTTAAGGAGGTGAGTAGTATGGATGTATCCATTGGCGGGGATGAGGATGGGCCTGGTTTGGGGTGTATGTCTCCTAATAATAGAATAGAAGTCAGATATAGCATTAGGTTGGGGAGGTACTTTGTTTGCTTAGAGACAGGGTTGAGTTTAGCTAGATTTAAGGTAGCTGTTGTAGGGTTCGGATAGTTGTGAGGAGTAATAAGTTTATAAGAGAAGAAAAGATGGTGTTTTATGGGGTATAAGCATGGAGAGATTGGGAAGTGTGAATGTAAGACAGGTAGGTTAATATGGTTAGTAGTATGAAAGGATGGAGTGTGGTTATAGTTAGTTGGCAGGGTCAGGTAGTAGATATAGGATATGTTGAGGAACAGTACTAGATGAGTACAGAAGGATATGGCTTTTGAGAGCATAGTGGGATAGGATATTGAGGGAAGGTATGCTGTGGGTGGCTAGTTTACTAGGTATGTGAGTTATAAATTTTGGGAGGAGACAGAGAGGGGAGGTATGGAAGAGTATTGGTGAAAAGAGGGGATATCTCATCTCTTCCTATCCTGTTAGTAATTGAGCCTCATCTGTCTCTAACTATGGCATATTTAATGTTTGCATAAACATTTCCATTTGTACCTTTTCTTGATTTCCATATTTCACTGCTTTATACAGATTTTCATAAAATGTCTGAAATATTTCTGGTATGCCTACAGGCTCTTATGTTGTCTTCTGTGTTATAGGCTCCCTAAGCTTGGTGACAATCCGTTCCACTTTCTGTTGCTTGCATCGTTGTGCTAAAAGTTTTTTGTGCTCTGGAGCTATTATCAAAAACAGTTGCTTATGCTCTTTAAAGATGGCTACACATTGAGTAACAGCTTAATTTCAGCTCCCCCAGTGTGAAAATAGAAACTCAGAAGAGAGAGCCAGTAGGCTCGTATTTTGGGGTAGATTTCAGTAACTTGCTAGTAAGTGCACTGCCTGGATGCCAGCAAAAAACAAATCCAGAGAACCATAAATAAAAAAAAAATCACAAAAGGTGAGGAAAAAAACATTGACTGGGAAGAATTCTTCAACAGTTCAACAAAAAGCAGTGCAAGCTCCAGCTCTAGTACAAGACATGACTTCCAAGTCAAATTTACTCAGAGCTGATTAAAATAAACGAAACACTAAAGGGGTGTATCAACTCAAATAACAAAAGGCTAGGTAGATCTTATGAAATTCTTGATCACTGTTCAGTGGAATTCTCATAAACCAACCTTTTTCCAACAGATTTTATCAAAAATATTAAAATAAAAATGCTGGATAAACTACTTAATGTTGTGTGGTTTATTAAATTTCCTCATGAGCGCTTTCCTCTAGTAGACTTCATCAGACAGTTTTTTAATTAATAAGCTTGCATTTACGCATGTTTAAATGCTTCTGAAAAGCAAGGGTGTGTGGAGGACAGCTGTTGCCATTGGTGTTTAGTTTGGCTGTCTCTGTAGAATAATTGGTCGAGGCCAGCTCTCAGCCTGATTGGGTGGAAAGGCTAGTCTTCGGTTTGCATAGGTGGTCTGATTGGACCAGCTTTTTTTTTTTTTTTTCTTCAGAAACCCCTTAGCACTGGAGTATCTAGTATAATTATATTCTTATTCTAATTCTTATTTTTGTTTTTTCATTTTTTCATAAAAGTCAGAGGTGGCACATGACCAACCCAGAATTGATGAACATGTTTCACCTCAAAAAAATCTAGATCCCTCAGAACTACAAGGGCGGGAGACTTAAACCTTGACACGGTTATTAATAGGACGTGCTGGAGGGACAGATTCATCACCCAGAGACTCCCTATGCTGTGGAACAAAATCCCGGTACATGTGAGGCAGAGCACCTCGCTGGCTTTGTTCAAGAGGAATCTTGACCAATGGATGGGAGATTGCAGATATACCCCAGGGATTATCTCAGTGTCACTGCTTGACAGAGGCACAGCAAAATAATGGGCATAGTATCCTCCAAACTAAAGGGGTGGCGAAAGCCACAAAACTCTGGGCTAGGCTTATAAATGCCCTTGGGCAGATAGCCTAGTATGAACCTATGAACCTATAAGAGAAATCGGTAAATAACAACTACCACTGAATAGGGTTAAAAGCCCACATACTGATACTAGGAGTTGTTTTGGATTATTCAGATGCTGATGACCTAGCTCTAGGAAGCTGCATTTCATGTGTTACAATTTCTGTAAGATATTTAAGTCTAAATACCTCTCAGAGGTTAGGCCATAACCTCAATATCTCTGTGTTAATTTCCAACCATCCAGAAGGTAAATATTTTAAATTCCACCACTTGTAAATGTAAGTTCTGGAATTGGGAGACTGTGTATGTATTATGACTAATAGATAAAATAAATTACTTACAAGTTGAGCTCCTCCTAGGGTCTCTTGTTATCAGACAGGTGCCTTTTCACCTCTTGCAGCCAAATTCCATAATAAAACAACCCCATAGAACCTCCGCAACCTCTCGCAATTAACTACCTTACACCAGACACCCCAATCCATACTGCACTCTACTGACTATTCCTTTTCCATTCTTGCACCCAACCTCTGGTAGTCCCTCACCCTTTACCTTAAAGAAGTCTCCATTTTTCCCCATCTTCAGAGCTCAACTCAAAAGACACCTTCATCAAAAATCTGACTGCAAGTGTTTTTCCACTGGACACACAAACAGAAAAATGGAAAAATCACCTGCATCGCTTTTAATTTGACCCCATGCTCTCAGCTGCTGCTTTCCTCTCATGTTTACTACTAAAATTAGTTCACATTTGGGTGTTTTAGTCTGCTAATATTTGCATATTGTATCACTTGTCTATGGGATTGTCCGCCTTCTGTGATTACTCTGTGTTTGTGAATTTGTTCTATTTTCTTTCTTTTTTTTGTGACTCTATTCACCTGGCTGTGCCTAAAAATGGCCTGTAGTGATCAGTGTCCTACCCCGGTAAACAAACTAAAATAAAGATAAGCAGGAAAAAAACACCTTGTGATAAACGAGTGCTCTGACCTTAAATGCCAAATTCTGTGAAATGCCAGTATTTTTTCAATGTTCAGACTGTTCTCTTTCAGGATTTACTGGTATTTATTTTTTATTATTTATCCTTTGTTGACCACATTAGTCCCACTACATTGGTGGCATCTTTTCAGGGGAGACCCAAGTTGGTATTTGTACTAACAGGGGAAATTTTTGCCAGGGCATTGGGAAACTTCCTGTACTCTTTTTGTTAGGTACAATAGGATCTTTTACATCCACCTGAGCTACCACCAACTCAAGCAGATGGGACTTCTGTTTAACACCCCCTATGCTGCACTGTAGTGTCAGCAGTTTAATCTCCTGTAAGTGGTAAGAGTACCCAAAGCCTTCTGATCTTCCAGCACCAGATGCGAGTGTCCGCCCTGTTGTGTCACTGACACTACAGAAAAATGGAAAATCGTTGCTCCTGGACTTATATTCAGAGAAGTAGCCTATGCCTGATGGCTGCATAGTAAAATGTGTTCTCTTAACCTAGGTAAGTTAGATACAAACTTCTAGAGATACATATGCTAAAGTACAACCTTGGTCACTTGAGAAAGCTTCTTAAATGAAGTTCTAATGGCTCTTGCTTTATTGAAGGAAACTATTTTGGAAGATTTGCCGTTATGCTGAGTACTCAAATGTTTGTAGAATTCTCTGTCCTAGTATTTCCATCAATGAAACCTTCTGTCTCAAGATAATAGGTTCATAGGTGTGTACTAATCTAATGGCCCTGGAGCCTTTACAAGACTAGCCCATAGAAGTCCCCTGGCGTTGTGCTGCCCGATGTTAGTTCCCAGTGCCTCTGTCAAGTAGAGCCACTGGAGTGATCCCCGGGGTGAACTTTCTATTTCCCATCCACTCATGAAGATTTCTCTTGAAGAGGGCCAGTGAGGTGCTCTGCTTGACATGTATGGGAAGTCTATTCCAGAGCATGGGTAGTCTCTGGGTTATGAACCTGTTCCTCCAACATGTTCTGTTGATTGTGGTAATGAGGTTGAGCGCTCTGGAGCATGTGGTGCGGAAGGATTGGGATTTCTTTAGATGTAGCATTTCTAGCAGAGCTGGGTCAGACATGGCTTTGTAAGTTAAGCAGAGATCGCCTCTAAGTAGATGATATGAGACAGAGGATAGCTGGAGTTTTTTTGTCTGTCCATGTAGGGCATGTGTTTAAGGCCTAGGATCCTCTTCGTGAGGTACTTTTGTAGCCTTTCCAGCTGTTGCATGTGTCTGGTGAGGTACATGCCAAATGGGGCATTCTACTCAATGATTGGCCTAATGAGGGAAGAGTAGAGGGAGTTGATGACCTCTTTTTTCCTGGATGCAAAACCCCTGGTAATGAGACGTGCCACATAGAGGGACTTTCTGACCACAGTGGCAACCACAGTGGCAATGTGGTGGTCGAAGGAGAGGTTGCTGTCAGCCTGTGTCCCCAGATCTCTTATAACGCATTCAATGTTCCGTGGGCTCCCAGTCTGAGAGTATCGCATACTATACTATTTTCAGCTTTATTCCTGCACAAAGAAACATCAGAATTGTCTGGGTTAATTGAGTTCTTTTGAGAGGGGAGTAATGGGAAAACTCTAAGCCTAATACAGGAGTAGTGGAAGAAGAAACACTTCATTGCCTGCACTCTTTGTTTGACAAGTACCTCCCCATTTTGTAACTAAATCTGAGGCCTACCTTATAGGTTCATAGAGGTGCACTAGGCTAATGGTCCTGGAGCCTATATAAGCATGGCATCATGCCGCCCAAAGTTAGTTCCCAGTGCCCCTGTCAAGCAAGGCCATTGAAGTGATCCCCTGTGTGAACTTCCTATTGCGCATCCACTCATCAAGATTTCTCTTAAAGAGGGCCAGTGAAGTGCTCTGCTTGATGTGAATGGGAAGTTTGTTCCAGAGTATGGGAAGTCTCTGGGTTAGGAAGCTTTCTTTCCAGCATGTTCTATTTATTGTAGTAATGAGGTTTAGGTCCCTGGAGCATGTGGCACAGAGGGATTGGGATTTCCTTAGGTGTAGCATGTCTAGCAGCTCTGGGTCAGACATGGCTTTGTCGGTCAAGCAGAGATCGCCTCTAAGGCAATAAGAGACAGAGTATAGCTGGAGTTTTTTGAGTCTCTCCCTATAGGGCATGTGTCTAAGGCCTAATATCCACTTAGTGAGGTATTTTTGTGGCCTTTCCAGTTGTAGGTGTCTAGTGAGGTACATACCAAATGGGGCATTGTATTCTGTAATAGGTCTAATGAGGGATGAGTAGAGAGGGATTATGACCTCCTTCTTCCTGGATGAAAAAACCTTTTGTAATGAGATGTGCCACAAAGAAGGCCTTTCTGACTACAGTGGCAATGTGGTTATCAAAGGAGAGGTTGCTGTCAACTGGTATCCCCAGGTCTCTTATCACACCTTCGGTGTTTAGTGGACTACTGCCTATATGGTAGTACATGGGCACCAAATTTTTCCCAAAGGGAATGACAGTGCACTTTGTGGCATTGAGCTTAAGGCCATGATTCTGGCACCAGTCACTGGTGTCAGTGAGGCCTTTTTGTAGAATGTCTACATCAGTTGGAGAATCAATAATGGCTTCCAGTTTGCAATCATCTGCGAACTTGGTCAGCCAGAGTCCCTTTGTGTTGGCTTGAACTTCAGAGAAGTAGATGCCAAACAGGAGAGGACCTAGGACCGATCCCTGTGGGACACCACTTGTAACTGGTAATCTGCCCCATGACTTTCAAAAGAAACCAAGCAAAAAAATCTATCTCAGAAATAAATACTGGAATAAATGTCGAATGACTAAAAACCCAGTAGACCAACAAAACTTCAGACAGCTGAGAAGTGACACTAAAAAAGCTATACTCTCTGACAAAAGAAACTGCTACCTACAATTCCAGCAGACTCACCATAATAAACCACAAAAGTTCTGGGTGAGTATTAACCAACTATTGCACCCAGGTCAATCGATCACACCAAACCCACAAGGCACAGACCAGGAGAATCCCAAGCATACTGCCAATGCCTTTAATACCTTTTTTCACTTGCCAGTCAGTTTTCACCTCATAGCTTTACTATGTCTAACTCTACCCAACCCCCTCCATTTCTCTTCCAACCAGTCCCAACAACATATATTCTTACCCTTATCCAAAAACTGAAATCATCCTCTCCTTCAGCAGACCAACTATCTGCTGAATATCTACAAAAAGCAGCCAAACCCATCGCCTATTCCATTTCCATTCTGATCAACAGAACCATCAGCGAAGGACACATCCCTAGTATCTGGAAAGTCTCCCATACTATCCCCCCTACATAAAGGCGGAAGCTCTACTTAATTCTCCAACTACCGTCCCATAGCCCTACTTTCTCCTTTGGCAAAGATCATGGAAAAATGTATCCCCAGGCATTTGCTAGACCACCTAATCCAAAATAATTTACTATCCAGCTGTCAACACGGTTTCAGACCTTCCCACAGCACTACTACTGCCCTCCTTTCCTTTACTGACTGTATTAACAAAAACCGTAACCACAATATGCTTTCCTGTGCACTGTTTATTGTTCTGTCCAAGGCATTCAATATGGTAAATCACCAGATACTTATAAATATCCTTAAATCCCTGTCACTAGATGAACTCACTATAAAGTGGTTCAAGTCCTACTTAGATAACAGACAACAGGCTGTGCTTTGGCACAACATTCTATCTACCCACCTGCCTGTTAACCTTGGTGTCCCTCAAGAGTCCATATTAGGACCCCTCCTTTTTTCTATATTTATCAATGACCTTCGCTTAGCAATCCCCCAAGCTACATGCATCCAGTACGCAGACAATTCCACACTTATATATGCTCATCCACATCTGAACTGCACTCCCTTACCTAAAAGGTGTTTAACACAGTTGAACAATGGTTTACACAGCACTGTCTCCTCCTGAACCCCCAAAAAACTAAACTCCTCCTTTTACTCCTACTCGTAAGTCCTCCCCAACAGATTTCACAGTAACATCCAATAATGGTACTCTCATATCCCCAGATCCAACAACCAAACTACTAGGTATCACCGTAGACAACAACCTCAGCTTCGACACCCATATCAATAATACTCTAAAAACTGTTAACAGAAAACTAGGCTCTCTCTACAGGATCAAACTCTTCCTTTCTCCTGCAGCTAGAATAAATATTGCTCATACTCCTCTAATCTCTACTCTCCTCTATGCCTCACCCATATATACTAATCTGTCTAAAAACAACCTCAATAAAATGGAAAATTCCTACAATAACATAGCCAGATTTGCTACAGGAAACCCATTCAGAACCCACCACTGTTATAATCTAAAGCAGCTAAGATGGGTTAAACTACAAAATCAGCTTAAATTCCACCAAGTGACCATTGCACATAAGACCCTTTACCAACCTAACAATACTCCTGTACTGTCTACCCTCATCATCCCCTATACCGATCTGAAGACCTTACGATCATCACATAAACTTTACTATCTACCCTCATCATCCCCTATACCAATCTGAAGACCTTACGATCATCACATAAACTGTACTATCTACCCTTATCATCCCCTATGCCAATCTGAAGACCTTACGATCATCACATAAACTGTATTATCTACCCTCAGCATCCCCTATACCAATCTGAAGACCTTACAATCATCACATAAACTTGTAAATATTTCTAAATCAAATAACAGGGCTGGAGACTTCTCCCTTCTCTGTCGGGAAAACCTGGAACCTTCTTCCCAGTGAACTTTCATCAAGTCCGTCTATATAACTTTTCAAAAGCAAACTAAAACTCTTCCTCAGAACACACTGGTTGTGCCCCTGTACTAAACCTGACTAAGCAGCTAGCTCTTCTAATCTTGCCTCTTCCTACCCTCTTTTTCTCATTAATCAAGTTCTATTTTCCTTAAATTACAACTTAACCTTGTCCTTCTATATATTGTTACTTGTATCTTCTGGAAACATTATTTTGGCAACTTTTTTTTTACTAACATAGTTATACAATAACCTGCCTTCTCTTTTATATTATGTATTAGCTTGCATTTTTGTATTGTACCTGCATTTTTATTTTGCACTATGTTATGAATGTCTGCCCTCTTTGTTTATCTCTGTACTGTACCTGCAATGTGCATTGTGTATATTAATTTTTGTATATATGATTTTGTTTTGTTTTCACTGAGCTTATCTCCCCGGGCCTGTACTGAAAATGGACATGTATCCAGTTAGACTAGCCCAGTCAACAAATGTAAAATAAAAAAATAAAAATAGTCAGATTTGGAGTCCGCTACTTTTACAGTGTGGATTCTGTCAGTGAGCCAGTTGGCAACCCATCTTATGACATAGGGGTTTATGCCTAGTTTAGTGAGTCTATCTATGATTCATGAGTGAGAGATATTGTCAAAGGCCTTGTCAAGATCTAGGTAGGCTGTGTGAACTACCTTGCCCTCATCCACAGCTCTGATGACAGACTGAAAGAAGTCTATCAGGTTGAGCAGGCATGATCTACCTTTCACAAACCCAAACTGCATGGGGTCCTGAGTTTGGAGATTCCCTATGTCCTTATTTATAAGGTCCATGATGATGCACTCCATAGCCTTACATATCAGACTCGTCAGACTAATGGGGCGGTATTTCCCAGGGTCTGTAGTCGCTCCGCCTTTGTGGAGTAGGATGACCATAGCAGTGCGCCATTTGGTAGGAACAAAGCCTGAAATGAGGCTGTGATTGTACAGGGTACTCAGGTCTGGTGCCAGTTCACTTTGTAATTCATGTAGAAAACAGCCAGGGATATTATCAGGTCCCATGAAAACTACATTCTTGGCTTTGGACAGTGCATTTTTTAACTGTGTAGCTGTGATAATAGGGACTTGGCATTCCTCAGGTATTGTGATAGGCCCTTAAGGGGGTGAAAGGGGGGTAAAGTTCGCACTGAACCTGTCAGCCAATATGTTGGCAATATCAGTTGGTTCTGTATATGTATTGCCATTGTGCTGTAACAAGAGCAGATCTGAGTATTGCCTTGTAGATTCTTGACATAACTATAGAATGCCTTGTGGTTGTCTTTAGAATCTGCAGCAATTTTGTTTTCGTAGCTAGCTTTAGAGGATTTGATGATGGATCTCAGTTTTTCGCTGAGGCTAACAAGGGAGTTTTTCAAGTCTTGGGAATTCACCCTTTTCTGCAACAGTTTTTTCCTTCTGTTGTAGAGTTTGTTTGTGGTGGGGGAGCACCAGATTGGCTTCCTTTTTTGGAGGAGAGCATCTTGGTTCTGTTTGGTATGGCCCGTTCCATGCACTTGTATATGTGCTCATGCAGTGCATTGGTATGTGAGTCAGCGGTCATGACTTCCAAAAAGTTCTGCTGTTGTTGGTAAGGTGGTAGTTAATCAAATTCCCAGGTATGTCAAACTGTTTGCCTTTAACAAAAAGGAGAGCTTATCAAAGAGAGAGAAGCTAGGAAAGAAATAAGTACATGTGGCTTTTTTTTTTAATTTTATATCATAAAAGTAAGGTAAAATAGTCAAGTTCTTGTTAGGTTCTCTTACAGGATTAGTAAAGCATATCAAGTAATCTGCATATAACACATTTTTTGACCAATGGGTCAAGTGGCACCTGCCACAGTCTTAAGGTCAGGGGTTTTAAGTACATGGCAAATAACTGTGGGGAGCAGCCCTGACTCATTTCACTGCAGATCTCAAGTGATTGAGAAAGCCAGGACCCTATCTTAATTTGTGCTTCAGCCACAAGATGTAAATTTTGTAAGAGCATAATTACTTGCTGTTCTTACCAAAATCTATTGAGCACCTTAAATAGAAACCCCCAATTCAGTCTGTCAAATGCTTTCTGTGCTTCATGGCTAACTATGTCTGATGGTTTATTCCTAATGTTTCCATCCTAATTAAATTGTCAAAGGCATATCTATCTTGTTTAAAACCTGCCTGGTCCAAGTGAATTAGACACTGGAGAATTTTTGCCATCCTTTTAGCTGAGATGAAGGCAAACACCCTGTAGTCATGAATTAAGATTAAAATAGGATGATAAGATATAACTTGTAAAGGATCTTTGCCTGGTTTTAAGATCAGAAAGACAATCTCCTTCCTCAAAGAGTTGGATAACTGACCACACTAAAGTATATCATTAAAATGTCTTTCCTGAAAAGTGAGGACTAAGTCCTTGACCATCATGTAAATCTGTAGAGGGATTCTGTTACTGTCAGGAGTTTTACACCAAGACAAATATCTTAGAATAAGATCCAGTTCATCTAAAGTGATTGGAGCTGTCAAACTCACTGCATTGTCCTGTGGCAATTTAGAAATGTGTAAGACTGAGATATACCCATTAAACTTCACTGGAAAACAGAGGTGTATTTAATATATTATGCAAAAACACTTTCTAAGAGCTTCCTTGAAGTCTTAATTATCTGGCCTAAGACCGTGTTCCAAACTTTTATAACATTCTAGCTGTTTGGGCTCTGAGCCATAGTGGTAATTGTCTCAGATTTGCTGGAGAGTTTACAAAAATGTGACATTAATAGACATTTTCGTTTGAGCATTACTATGATCTAGTGCCTCAGCTATTAAAGTCATCAGTTCTTTAACTCTACCCTTTACTTTCCAGACTCCTCTTCCTATATCTCCCTCTACTTCCAGTAATTTTTCTTGTAGTTATAAACTTTGGACTGACCCCTTTCCAACCCCTTTCTGCCTGCTTCACTTTATTTATTTGAAATTTGTTAACCGGGATAGTCCAACTGAGCCACAGGCCCATTTTCAGTGGAGACCCAAGGAGAAAAGCTCCAATTAGCTCACAGTCTTGTAAAAATTAGAAACATAACAAAAAATGAACAGCTGTACAGAAGACATAACATGAGGAATATTAGCAACAGTTAACATTATTACATACTGTAGATGAGATGAAAATAAAAGTTAACAATAAGATTACAGAATTGGTACAAGATATGAGATGCAGTTAATGTATTTGACAGAGATATGGTGCTGATACAATTATTAAGTTTTACATTCAGGACTATATTTTGAATATAAAATCCAGAAAAAAAATATATAGAATTACAAGTCAGAGAGAAAAGGAGAAAGAAAGGGGGTGATATACATTAGATGGGTAGAGGATGAGTAAATGATAAAGTTGTCATGTGGGGGCTTCAAGGTATAAAGAATGGAGATTTCCTTTTATTTCTTCCCATATTTGAGAACCAGTATTGTTGTCGCATAGCTGCTTGGATATAAACCTTTGAAATACATCCCCTAACCTCACAATGAAATATATGTCCTTTGTAAAAACAGAGGTTAACACTTGAACTTCTTGTAGCTTTTGAACTGCACTCTCAGCTGTACCATGGGACGATCTGAGGCATACCTCTCAACTATTCAGATTTTTCACAGCATGTGCAGATTTTTGCATCATATTTTCGATCCATTCCTCGTAAAATTTGTGGTTTTCTGGCAAAGCATTTGGGATTGATGGCACTAAATAATGACAAACATTTAAGTTTTGGACTTTGTATCCTTCACAAAATGCATGCTAATGCAAAAATTGTTATTCTAGGAACCTTCTAAGCTTATAAGAACAATATTTAAAATCTGTCCCTATTTTGGGGCCTTTGTCCCTCCATTATTTTTGGCTTTATCCAGATTTCCTGTGCTAAGATGTTGAGAGGAGTGATCTGAGGTCACAATGGGAACATACTCCAGGTTGTGAATCAAGTAGCTGTGTCATACAAGTATCAAAATGTTGTTAAGCCTTGACCAGGCAGAAAATTGAGGAGTAAAGCAATTGTGAAGATGTTGAGAGTTGGCAAACATCCTGTGAATATATTTTAAGTGCATTTCCCCTATCTCCACGATATAGTTGTAGAACACCAGACTCTTAAGTACAGGTACGCGAGTTTGAGGCCCGAGGGCCCAAACTATTTTGGTGGGGAGGGGGATTAGCATAATGGTTAAGGTGTGCATCTCACAGACACAAGGTACAGGTTTTTATTCTCATCTTTGAGGGGAAACTGGCTAAGCGTAAAATGGCCCACAAGGGAAGCTAGCCTGGTACTTGCATATGGACCTATGAACCTACATAATATTTTACAATCTTGCCTAAAGCAGAAATTCTATAAGACTGGGGGCTAAAGTGGACTTTTCCCAGCATAATCACTATATTCCAATCTCTTTCCCGCAAACCAACCCCTCTTGAAATGCGACCCAATTCCTGAGTTGTTTTCCTGGCACACTCCACAGCTGTACTTTGGGCGAGGCATACATATTTAATGTTTTCATATGGAGAGCTTCTGTATAACCATACTGCACCTGCCTTCTATGTAAGATGCCCTCCAGTTGAAAGAGAATGTTTTTCATAAGTAAAATTGCCGCCACCCCCCCCCACACTTCCTTTATGGGTTGGAGTACAAATGCCAGTAAAACATGGTCTATTCTATCTAGAGTCACATGCCCTGCTATGGAAGGATGTGTTTGCTGTAACAGTAGTACACCTGGATTCCAGTGTCAGAGAAAAGCTTCAAACCTAGTTCTCTTTATCAGGTTAGCAACACCCATTCATGTTTCAAGGTAGAAAAGGATACATTTCTGGATAAACATAGGAAATAGGCCTATTTCTGTTGACCCCTTGACTACAGTTGGGTGTCTTGCAAGCCAGATTTGCAGGGGTAACACTTAGTACCTAGGTACTCTTATTAAAAAATCCCAGCAATGCATAGGAAGTTAAAGAATAAGCTGAATGAATCAATAAATAGTAAATACAAGGGCTTCGCCAGCAGTAAAAGTTAACAACCACTACCAAAGCTACTACAAATACAGCTTTTAAAACAACAAGCAAACTATTTAAAGTTCCCCATCCTGCGTGAATCTTCCAAAGAGTAGTTAGGATACCAATGTTAAGGGAATTAAGGAAGATATGAACAAGTACTATATAGGCCATAGACGGAAGGAAACATCAATAAATCCTCCTATATATTCAACCCTTCCACCCCACCATTAATGTTGAAATTAAATTACCTTTAAAACATAGCAGTAATCAGCTAGCCAGCCATGCATAAAATGTACTCCTTAACCGTACTAACATGAAGACAAGAGACCTTGCAGGATGCCTCTGATGTAACAATATCATCACACAAGATCTGTGCAGACCAGTCAGTCTAAGTGTTTGGACCTGCCTATACACATACATTAGCAAACCTCTGCTGTTCAAATAAATAGTTTAGCAAACAAAGAGAAGCAATAATGCAGCAAACAATTACAATCATCAATACTAAGCGCTTAGTGAGTAGCGATATTATAGTCCTATCCATCAACAAAGAACAGGCATATTAGAAACTTCATGACTTATTCATCACACAGAAGATTCAAGCACTGCTTACTCATAATTGGTGGTAACTTGCTGCACAAATGGTTCAGGAGAGTCAGTCCCCAAAATAAAGTAATTCTAAAACACATTGTGTAAGTGATTGCTAGCCAAATTCAATATTTGTTTTTTTTTGTTTTTTTTGAAAACCATGAATGAGCTATGAATTAATGGTCCCAGTTGATTCAATCACGAGTCATTTCACAGATTCTGAGCATTGAGGATTAGCAGGTTGGATCCTGTAGTCTCTAAATATCTGGAGTCCTCTTTCTAAAATGAGGGAACAAGTGTAATGTTTCCATTTTTTTATTTATAGGCCCTTCAGCCATATGTTGAATGGTGACTGGACGTGCAAATGCTGGGGGATATATAGGATCATAGGAAGTTACTAGGCTGTTGGCCCTGAGGCTCTTATAAGCCTAGCCAAGAGTTTAGCCCATGTTTAGACAGGTCAACACCTAAAGCCCCTGTCCAGCATCACACAGGTGGAATCCCAGGGGTGTATTTTCTGTTTCCCATCCAGTTATCTAGGTTGCACTTAAAAAGGGATAATAAGGTACTCTGCTTGACATAGAGAGGGAGTCTATTCCACAGATGGGCGAGTCTCTGGGCCACACATCTGCTCCACCAACAAGTCCTATTGATATCACAGACCAGGTTGAGGTTACGTGTACGGGTTACTTGAGTGGAGCTTGACTTGCGGATATGCAGCAGTCCTGTGAAGGCTGGGTTTGAGGTTGCTTTGTACTCCAGACAGAGGTCACCTCTGAGGAGTCTGTATGAAAATGAGTAGAGGGACAGGGCTTTTAGCCCATCTGTGTAGGGTAGATATTTGAGGTCCTGAATTCTCCTGGTGAGGAACCTCTGTGCTCTCGATAGCTGCTGCAGGTGCTTTGCGAGGTACATGCCAAAGGGGGAGTTGTACTCAATAATTGGCCTTAGGGAAGAGTACAGCGATAGTATGACCTCTTTGTCCCTTGATGAGATACCCTTACTTATGAGGTAGGCCATGTAGAAAGCTTTCCGTACAACGGAAGCAACATGGTGGTCAAAAGTCAGGTTGCGGTCAACATGGGTGCCCCAATCCCTCACTACTGATTGAGTGCTTAGGACGTTGTTATTAATGTGTAATATGTGGGGACATCACTCTCCCCAAAGGGGATGATGATGCATTTTTTGAGGCCATGTTTCTGGCACCAGTCATTTGTTTGGGTGAGACCCTCTTGGAGGACATCTACATCACTTGGGGGAATTGATGACCATGCCCAGCTTGCAGTCATCTGCAGACTTGGTCCGCCATAGCCCACTGGTTTTGGCCTGCACCTCAGAGAAGTATATCCCAAATAACAGAGGCCCCAAGACTGATCTGTGGGTACACCGCTCATTATGGGTCTACTGCTTGAGATGGCTTCCCCTGTTTTGATTAGGTAGGTTCTATCAGTCAGCTAATTTGCTACCCATCTGGTAACATATGGATTGATGCCTAGTTGAGAGAGTTTATCTGTTATGCCCAAGTGGGGAATAGTTTCAAAGGCTTTGGCCAGGTCAAGGTTGGTGGTGTGCACAGTCTTCCCCTCATCCATGGCTTTGGTGACTGTCTCAAAGAAGTTGACCAGATTTAACAGACATGACCTCCCCTTGACAAAATCAAACTATGGGGGGGTAGAGTGTTTGGAAGTTGCCAATATCCCTGTTAATGAGGTCCATGATGATACAATCCATGGCATTGCAGATCAGGTTAGTTAGGCTGATGGGTCTATAATATCCCGGATTGGTGAACGCTCTACCTTTTGTGTAAAGGGATGACAGCAGCTGTCCTCCATGTGACTGGGACAACGCCAGTACTCATGCTTTGGTTGAATAGGGTGCCTAATGGTGCTGCAAGTTCATGCCCGAGTTCATGTAGGATGCAGCCTGGAATGTTATTGGATCCCATGGAGGCTGTATTTTTTGCCTTTGAGAGGGCAGTGATGACCTGCTCCTTAGAGGTAAGGGGTGGGGGGCAGGTACTGGGGATGTCCCTAAAGACTCTTTCAGTCTGCCCAATCCATATTTCTTCAGACTGCAGCCCCATCCAGAGGACTAACTTTTCTTATATTTATAGCACACAGTCTATTCTTTTATCCCATTCCAGGATCCTCTAAACTGCAAGTTTAACGAATTTCTGATCCTTCAGGTAAAGAAACATAACCTCGACTTGTTCAAGGTGGGCTCTTGCTGTCTCAGCATTGTGCTTGATATGATCCAAGTCCATATCCACTGATAACAGGCAATCGGAGGGGGCTGTAAGGGTAGTCTCGGTGTCCAAGAGGTTGCCATCAGCCTTCTCCTTATAAGCTGAAAATGAATTATTCATATTTTGCAGTTCTTCAAAGATCTGATTTAGGAACACAACCAATATTTGCCAGGTAAAGCACCCTCGGTATGAAAGACCACAAATGTAAAAAAATAATAATAACAGAGGAGTGCACCATGAGCTGCAAAATTAAAACACTGTCCAAGTTTGTAAAATCCAAGGTTTAATACGATAAAACCAAACAAACGAACAGGTGAACTGCAGTAGGTAAGCGCTTTCACGTTGGAATCAACGCTTCATCAGACATCAGTAATGCAGTCAAATAACATATCCTTAAATACAATAAGTGACATCACTACCTGTTCAAATTAACGAATCAAAAGCTGAAACTCAGTTAAAAGGCCACAAAAGCTGAGATTAAATTAAAAAACAATAAAGTCCAAAACAATCAATATTTATATAAAAAACACATATAGTTAATGCCTTAATGGTCTACTAGCTAAGAATGGTTTGAGTGCTATTCTGTCGTTCAGCCCAAACCTATGGGCTTGTAATTTCAATATCCATTTCCCTTCCCTCTCTTCAGTGCGGTTTGAGCAACATTAGTGGTGGTGCACTCCTCTGTTATTTTTTTACATAAAGATCTGATTTAAGTGATGAGTCTTCCATTTGCATAATTAGAGCTTGTAACAGTGGAATCTGAAATTTTAGCAGGCTGTTCCCCAGCACAGCCAAGCACAAATTCAAATAACTGCTTTTCCTCATTTTCCTTGCAATTTTTTCCACCATTTTAAGGCCAAGTTAAGCTTATATCAATAGTTAAATTATCTAAAATCATTTCATAATCAGTTTCGGAAGTGGGAGTTTGTAAGTTACTCTGCCCTGTCTTAATTGGAAGTCCCTTCTACATTTGCTTGAAATTTTGTAGCAACCTATAGAAGATCAAATGAAAAATATTTTACAGTTAGGCAGAGGACTTAATGACTAAATTCTAAATACTTTCTGTTGTAGGACTGTCTTATATTTGTTTCAGCTATTTTCTGTTTAGTGAGTCATGTTTAGGTTGTTTAGTTGTCATATTTTTTTTTCTTTTTTGTTATCGCTGCTTTCCATAATCCAGCAGAATAGAAGGTCATGGCCCTGCTGGAAATTGAATACATGAGATCTGAAGACAATTGGTTATTTTGTTCTGGCCATTCTACCAACTTGGGAGTCATACTTTAATGGGGAAGAGTTTGCTTCTGCATTATTTCTGGCCACTTGCAAGTTGTAGTTTGTGTGCTTGTTGCTTGTAAATAACTGTTATTGTGTCACTTGGAAAGATTACTTTACTGGTGCTACAGACATGTTAATTTAATAGATTTTTTAATTCATTAATTGGTTAAGCCTGAGCATCAAGCAGCTGAGGGGACAGTACTTTTTGTATTTCAGTGCCCCCCTTTACCCGTGCATCATGCCTAAGTTTCTTTTTGCTGTGATACTGGAGTCAGTCTTGAAACAGGCTGTCCATTTGGCAGTTACCTAACCAGAGCACAGCTGTCCAAAGAATAATTACTTTAGAGGCATCATGTATTTTATGGTTATTTAATGTTTTGCAGGTTAAAGTCCTTCCTCTAGTCTAGGTAGTCCACATTGCTTTTTTATTAATTTACCTTGGAAAAAGAAACAAAGCTACCTTAACTGGTACCATTTGCCAGGCTGACTGGAAAAGCTCTCCAAGGTACATCAAGCATCATGTGTGAAAGGTATGTCTGTGTGGGTCAGCTCGGTAGCTCTCACCTAGTATGTGCCCATACTTCGACTCTACTTAGATATGAATTCTTGTTGTATATTGGATTACAGCAGCAGATCTGTCCAAAATATCTTGCTCTCCCGTGTTGGTGTTCTTTATTTGCTCCTGAGCTGGTTGTTGGAATCCTAAATCAAGACTGACATGTTTATCTTGTCTGTGTACTCTTTGTTTAGAGATCATTATTCTTGTAAAACCTGCTGGTTTTCTCAGATACATAGTTACCATGTTAGGATGCCTGCCATCTGTTTAGATCCATGATGCTGTCTCTGTTAGAAGACTCATTGACCTTTCCTCTTATACTCTCAGGCTAATAGTAATTTTTCGTTTTAGGTAGCTATATAGTTTGTCCCAATCAGATCCTCCTTAGTCCACATTGTATAATAATATATTTTCCTTAACAGAAGGACCACTTGCTGCTGAAAGCTATCATTTTGCTGAGAGAATTTCCTTTGGTTATGGGATGTTTGCTGACAATTTTTGCCGATGCTCTTAGAGATAAAAAGCTAAAAATAAAGTAATTTCCTTAACTATTTTTTGTGTGTTTTTGGGGTGGGGTTAACAATTCTCTTGTAGCCAGAGGTCTCCTTTCCAGGGGTAATACAGTAGCATAAGAAGGCCGTGTGGCTTATTCTTTGTCACACATCATATAATTAAGGAATAATATGCTAAATTCCGTTGATAAATATTTCAGTGCCATAACCACCATATTGTACTTTCTGTTTTTAATTTTTTTTCCACCTTCATTCATGTCAGTGAATGTATTTCAGAAGCCATTTTGTTGCAGTAAAAAGCAGTATTAAAACCATAATTTCTGTGAAAGCTTTTTTGATTGGATTATGAGCTCTGGAGATTGCCTTTGCATCCTGCTAACAAATGTGTATTTTTTCTTAGGGCTACATTTTGCCCAGATTGCTTTAGACCTGCAAAAAATAAACAGGTAAGAGATGGCTATGTTGAATTTCTTAATTTATTTTTCTGTAGAGCTAAATGTTATCTAAATTGCTTTAGACATCCAAAATATGACTGACTAAGCATTTTCTATGTTGAATTTCTTCAGTGGGCAGCACCTCTGCAGCTAGGGAGATGATATCAGTACTGCACAAGAAGAATCAGACACAATTGTAACATTAAATAAGAAATAACACCTCAGTAATGACTTAGAAAGTAAATGGTACAGTGATATTGTACAGTGAGGAGCAGCATTTTCCCCTTTAGTGCATGCATAGGATAAAATTACTTGGTACTGTATAACAGGATTGTGTAGTGAGAGTGACTTTGTGTGTTCATTGTTGAATTAAACGAGTGACAATCTGAAAAAGTAGTCATCACTTGTCTAATATCAAAGCTTAAGAGGTTTATAGTGATAATCAAAACTGAAAGCCATTCAGCCTGCTTAGTTTTTTTTTTTGCATTTATTCATTCAATTTTTAAACTCAGCATCTCAATATGGACAGTGTCACAAGCGTGTCTCTTTTTTGTTTGTGATAGTATGTATAACTCATTAATACCTATATGATGTGAAATGTTACACACCTAGCAGCCTACACACATCCTTACATTTCCATTTCAAAGCTTTTTCTGGGAAATCAACTTAAAAAACATAATACAAAGAAATGTAATATTTTTGAACAATGACAGCTATTACAATGGTACCAACAGAAATGTTATCAGTAAAAAGTCTGCTTTGATAATAGGCAGTGCAGTCACAATCTTTATATCGTTGCTATACTATATTCTTGTGTGTACAAACCCAGAATGATAATTTCTTAGTGAAATATTAAAGAAAAGTGTTAAATCTTGGAAACTGTAGGACAAGGATGTACTTTGTCGACTTACTTTGGTAAGCCAGACATAAACTTTCACATAACAGCAAAAAGTTCCTTTTTGTTTGCATGCTTACTAAGATATTTACAGAAATATGCAGAATTATGATTAAATGCATAATTAACAATTAATGTTACCATGAATACCTCTCAGTATGTGTAATGTGCAGGTATCAATCACAGTTTTCCTCAGTGTCATCTAAAATTTCATCTGATGTCATGTAATAGTTTGTACGTCACTCTCATACCTCTCAACTATACAGATTTTTGTCCAGATATTTGCCTCATATTTTTGGTTTGTTTCTCTTAAAATTATGGTTTTCTGGAAAATCATTGGCAAATGCTTGGGGGTTGAAGTTAGAATATAATGTCAGACACATGGGTTTCAGACTTCATACCCTTGAGAAACGTCATGCCATTATTTATAGCTTTGCCCAGATTTACTGCTCTTAGTGGTTGATAGGCATGGTCACCCTGTTTTAAAAATATTAAGTAAATATTTCATATTTTTATAATTACTAAGTGGCTACCAATATTTCCAGTATATTGTGCTTTAACTGCACATGGACAGTGCTCTTTTCTTTCTCCTACCAGGACATTTCACTCTTTGCCAAACAGTAACATGTAGGTCACTCAGTTATGAAATTATTAATGCAAATATGAAAATATTCAGCTGCATCCATCCCTCTTCCATTCCATGCACATGTGCCTGTCACATAAGTTAGACCAGATTCTATTTTTGATAGTCTCTGTAGATCACAGTGTATGCGCTGTATCTTTAAGAAGCATATCAAGGACTGAACGTGCACACATAAATACACACTGCATTATTAAACAAGTGGGAGGAACAAAAGGTTTATTAACTAAGGGAAATGTTTAAGATTAAGATACTTGATTAAACGATTATCACAAAAGAAACGAGTGTGTTTAAAGCAAAATGTGCATGTTTAGAGTAAACCGAGTACAAGAAATATACAAAGGGCATGAGATTAAATGAGCAAAATGAATGTAATAAGGGCAAGAAAGGGCACATTAAGCATAAATAAAGCAAGGTGACCGCATGTTTTTTGGCAAAGTGCTGTTATTTGGCATAACTATGACTTCGTATTTTATCAAGGGCATAACTAGAGTTATTCGAAGTATTTCAAAAGTGTGTAAAAGTGAATACAGTGTGTGCTTATTACTGTTCATGTATTCCGAAGAGTTTATTTGTGTGCAAAGTGCAACTATTTTGTGAAGTAAGGGCAAAGTATAGCCATTTCAAAACGTTTCTTGTGCTGGGTGTGTCTATTTGCAAAGTGCCACCATTACAGAGTGTTTCTTGCATTGTAAAGAATTGCATAGCAAGGTACCACCATTTTGGGGAACATTTCAGTGTGCTGTGTACTGTTTATTCACAAAGTGGAATTACTTTGAAATGTTTCTGACTCTGAGTTTCTCTTGCCCAGTTCATTCTCATCGTGCAGTTATTTGAAATGTTTCTTAAACTGATAAGAGGTGATTTCTTGCAGTACAGTAATTTGAAGAGTATTACAGTGCCCGAGAGACTTATTTCACAAAGTTCAGTTATACAGAGGCTTGTTGTGCTATTGGGCAAAGTTACAAATACTGGCATAAATTTCTGGCATATGTGTATGTGTGTGTGTTCGTGCATATTTGCAAAACCCTTCACTGGTATGTGTTAATATGGCAGACAAATTTGAGAAGCCCTTACCACTTGTATTTGATCAGAATATTGCAGAGAATTGGAGAATATGTAAGCAAGAGTACAATATTTTTATACAAGCAGCTTATTCAGATAAAGATGCACACACCAGGGCTTTCATTTTGCTAAACTTGGCTGGGTCAGAGGCCATTGAAAGAGTGCGTTCATTTGTGGATGCACCAGCAGTAAATGAGGAAGAAGCTGACAAATCAACGTATTGTTCTACAGGCTGAATCAAGGGAAGACTCAAAATGTTTAAAGCACAAATTCAGAGAAATGTGTAACCCACAGACAAATATTATATTAGAGAGGCATTTGTTTTAGACGAGAGATCAGAAACCAGGGCAAACTTTTGCAGCTTATATAACTGACTTGAGAAACAAAGTTAAAATGTGTCGGTTTGGTGACTTAAAAGATAAAAGACAGGCTCATGTGTAGTATTAATAGTGCTGCCGTGAGAAAGATTTTGCTTCATGACAGTGATTTAACATTGAGTAAAGCCACTGAGATTTGTCAAATCCATGAAGTTACAGAGAAACACACAAGTATGCTTGCAATTGACAAGAGCATGGTTTCAGCAAGCTCCAGAACAAATGTAGATACCATGCAACACGTGGCAAACAGACGTGGGCCTAAACACATGGCAGCCACAATTCCTGCTGGCCCACCAGGGAAACCATATAATTTTCCAGCAAGTTCTAAGACCAGTTCAGTTAAAGGAGCATGCTCAGTGCAGTACAAATGTGAATTAACAAAACGCAAGTCCATCTTTGTTGTTAACTGTCGCAATTGTGGTACCAATCATGAATCTAAAAGAGAGAAATGTTTAGCATTTGGTCAGCAATGTCACAAGTGTAAAAAATGGAACCGGTTTCAAAAATTTTGCAGATCAAGTAAACCCTGCACAGTTGTAAAGAAGAGTCACACAAAAATGCAAATTGATCAAGTAGAGTTGCAGCAGTCCACTTTTTACATAGATTGTGTATCAGTAATTGATTAAAGAGTTGATGCAGTGAATTTGTTGGCAAAGAGCAAAGTGTTTTGTACAGTCTGGATCAATGCTAAATTGACAGAGCTTAAAGTAGACACTGGTTCAAAGTGTAATGTTGTATCAGCAGAAACATTTGCTAAAGTGAGAACTAATGAGCAACTCAATGTGGCCAGTAATGCGAAACTTGTTGCTTATGGAGGTGAAGACATTCAAACCAAAGGCTCAGTGATGCTTTCATGTTATTTTGCTAAGAACTGTTACAACTTGTTATTTATGTAGTTCAAAAACCAGTTCAGGCTTTATTTAGCCTCAAAGACAGTTTGAGAATGAATTGGCTTTCTTTTACCAAAGAAGTTCATCATATAAGTGCATATCCTAGTTCCAATTTTTCTGAATCCATTTTCTCAGAATATGGTGTTGTTTCAATGACAAGTTGGGCAAACTTCCAGTTGTGTACTGCATGAAGTTAGACCCAGAGGGCACTCCAGTAGTTAGACCAGCAAGAAACGTTCCGATAGCTATGCAATATAAAGTCAAGGCTCAGTTGGATAAAATGGTACAAGGTGTAATTTGTCTAGTTTACAGAAACAACAGAATGGGTGTTGTCCATAACAGCTCACAAAAAAGGCTCAGACGAAATCAGAATATGTATTAACCCAAGAGATCTAAACAAAGCATTGAATAAACCGCATCATCCAGTGCATACACTCGCAGAGTTTCCAGCTCTAATACCGAATGCCACTATCTTTTCTGTCTTCGATGCAAAAAGTTCGTTTTGGCAAGTGATGCTTGATTTCAAATCCTCATTACTAACCACTTTTGGTACCCCATTTGACACATACAGATTCCTAAGGATTCCATTTGGAATAAATTCTGCAAGTGAAGTCTTCCAGCGTCCAGTGGAGCAAATTCTTTCGGGTTATCCTTGTGCCATAATAGTAGATGATTTATTGGTTGGAGGCAATGGTGAAGCAGAGCATGACAGAAACCTAAAGAGACTTCTAGACAGAGCATGTGAAGTGAACTTAAAGCTCAATCCTTTAAAGTGCAAATTCAGACTACCAGCATTTACATGTGTAAGTCATTTATTTACCAGTACTGGCTTGAGACCAGACCCAACCAAGTAAGCAGCTATTCTTGAGATGTCAGCACCAGATAATATTCAAGCTGTGCAGCATTTCCTAGGCATGGGCAACTATTTAGGCAAGTTTATACCAGATTTCAGTGAGTTTGACAGCAACTTTAAGAGAGCTGACATCAAAAATATTACATGGTCTTGGTTAGAACAGCACCAGAAGGCATTTGAAGACAATAAGCAGAAAATTGCTGCCCCACCTACATTAAGATACTATGTTGTAAGTAAACCAGTTACTCTTTCTGTGATGCTTCAGAATTTGGTCTTGACACAGGTATTCTTCAAGAGGGCAGACCAGTAGCCTTTGCCTGTAGAGCAATTACCCAAACTAAAATGCAGTATGCTCAAATTGAGACTTTTGGCAATATTATTTGCATGTTTCAAGTTTCATGGTTATATCTATGGTCGAGTTATTCAGATTGAAACTGATCACTAACGTCTAGTTACTATTCTAAAAAAAGCCTATGCATTCCACTCCAGCGAGATTTCAAAGAATGATGCTCAAATTGCAAAAGTACAACTTCAAAATGGTCTACACAAAAGGCAAACTGCTTTATCTGGCTTATACCTTATCCAGATCACCAAGAAATACAACAGAATACAGCTTGATACAGGGAATTTTGACTTTGATGTGATGGCAGTGTGTAATAGTTCTACTACTAGATTTGATGAGCTGAGAGATCACACAAAGACTGTTTTTCCAAAAGCTCAACCACTACATTAATGTTGGATGGCTGTCAAAGCAATATAGTGTACCACCTGAAGTGCAAACCTATTTTCCTTACAGAGATGAAATGTTGATGGAAGATGGCATTATTTTCAAAGGCCCTAAAATTGTTGTTTCTGCTTCCTTACAACAAGAATATATCCAGATTTTGCATTGTGGTCACCCAAGTTCCACATCCACTAAGAGAAGGGCATGAGAACTAGTATTTTGGCCTTCTTTACTGGAAACATTAATAAAGTACTTTCTTCTTGTTCAGTATACAATAGTAGTAAACCACATTTGCAAAGAGAACCACTTAAGCTTAGTCAAGTTCTTGAACTACCTTGGTCAACAGTAGCCACTGATATCTTCGAGTGGGACAATTAACTCTACTTAGTATTGGTAGACTCTCATTCAAATTGGTTTGAGATTGACGTACTACCTAATCTAACATCCACTACTGTAATTAGTAGGTTAAAACGTAATTTCTCAGTCCATGGTAGTCCACACAAAGCAATTTCTGACAATCTTACTCAGTTTACTAGTCAGCTGTTTCAGAAATATGCAAGAGAATGGGACTTTGTACATGTTACTAGCAGTCCTGAATATCCACAGTCAAATGGGCTAGCCGAACATGCAGTGCACAGTGCAAAACAATTACTTGAAAGGTCAACACGTGACAGTACTGATGTCTTTTTGAATTTACTTAAGCTCCGAAACATACCCCATGATGATGTACTTGGCTCACCTTCTCAAAGACTTCTATCCAGGCAAACCAGAATGACACTGCCTGTTAGTTCCATTTTATTAAGGCCTAAAGCTAAGAACAGCAGCACCATCAAAGCTCAGTTATTGAAGAAGCATTCTATTCAGAAGTCCAGTTATGATAAATTGAGCAGATTTCTTCATTCGTTGAGAGAAGTAGAGGCCATGAGGATACAAACGGAGAAAGGTTTTGACCAGACTGGTCAAGTTACAGGTATATGTACCAAGCCAAGATCCTACCTTGTAGACTCTGAGGGTGTGGAGTACAGGGGAAATCACAGACATCTTCTTCCTGTACTAGAATCATCATTGCAGCATTGTTCCTGTGAAACATATTGCAGGGGGAGGATGTAGATCAGGGTGTATGTGCTGTAGCTTTAAGAAGCATATCAAGGACTGAACATGCACATTTAAATACCGGGCATATGTTAGTCCCACTGCCATTTTGAGAGTGCAGCCAGAGATTGAGCATGCATGATTGCAGTAGTTAGTTTGTATATAAGTTGCTTAAAGTAAATAAACTTCTGTGGTGATGTGTTTGTATATAGTAAAGCTGCTTGAACAGAACCCACAAAGACTTTTTTATTGTATGCAAAGTAGGGGGGCGGCAGTCTTCACATCTCTTTGGGCTGTCTCCTATCTCACCTCTGCTGCTGCTCATGTCCCTCTGCTGTAGAACAAATTGTCACTACCAGGAAAGCAATCAGCTACTGGCCGACCAGCATCTAGTTTCCAGCTTGGGTTATCTGGGATAGCACTGTTGAGCAAAAGCTGGACGTAAAACCAATCAACCTGCAAAATATGAACTGAGAATTGTTACACTTAATGTAGATTCACTGACAGGATGCAGCTTGGAAGTGGATGACATGATGATATGGAGGAGGTTGGGCATCCTATGTATCCAAGAGTCACCATAAAAAGGCCATGCAGTGAAGTTACTTGGCTTGGGATGCAGAGTCTACTACTCAGGAGGAGGACAGGCTAGAAATGGTGTGGAAATTGTGGTGAAAGAGAGGCTTCAGAAGGCAGTGAGGTATATCATCAGAATTATTGACAGACTCATGGCAATCGGACTCCAGTGTAATGACAGGGCTATATTCATAATCTTAGCCTATGCCTTACAGCAGGGTTGTGATAGTGAGGAGGAGTGCATTCAGACAGCAGTTGCAGGACCTGCTAGGTGTAAAGCAGGACAACGTGATTTGGTGTGGATGATGAGCGACTTGAATGCACATATCAGGACAGACAGAACAGGATATGAGGACTACCTGGGTCCACATGGGTGGGGCAGCAGGAATAAAGAAGGAGAGGCCATTCTAGACTTCTGTCTGGCAATTGTTTTGATAGTAGCCAGCAATGGTTCAGAAAAAGAGGCTGTCACAAGATCACTTACATGAGTGGCCGACATGCAACGCGGGTAGACTTCCTTCTAGTAAGGCAAGGCCACTGGAGTAGAATCAGTGATTGCAAAGTCATCCCCAGGAAGCAGTTAGCCCATAGCATAAAGCCACTAGTTGCCATAATCAGCTGCAAGCAGTGGTCAGGGAAGGCTCTAAGGTCAACAGAGACCACGCTGATGACCTGGAAATTGATGGGAGAGAAAGTCCAACAGTTCAAGGAATTACTCAGAGTTCTAGCACACCATGAAGAGGATGAAATAGGTGTAGTTGAAGAAGAATGGCAGAGTTTCATAACAGCATGTGTGTGAAGACTATAGAACAAATATGTGGCTGAGCCAGGAACGAAAAATAACCGCGAATGTACAGCAAAGCCGCAAAAGAAAGAGCCGAACTCAAAATGTTTTAGCTCTTTCATTCGATTTAATATACACCGAACTTCATCAACCCTGATTAAGTTTGTTGTATATTAAATCGAATGAAAGCGCTAAAATATCTTGAGTCTAGCTCTTCCTTTTGTGGCTTTGCTGTACATTTGCAGTTTTTTTGTTTTTGGGCTATTTGGTTGTTGTGTATTTTGTCTTTAGGAATGGAAATAAGGCACATAATTAAAGCTGGTGGTGGAATTCAGAAGTCCAGGAAGTCATCAAAAGAAAGAAAGAATACAGGAATAAGTGAGAGATAGAAAAGACCAACCAGGCCTGGAAGGAATACTGGTTGGCTAACAAAGAAGCTAAGAAAGGAGTTGCAGTAGTAAAGAACAGGGCATCTGAGGCACTCTACCAGCTTCTGGAAAGTGACTCAGTAGGTGGCACAAAGAAACTATATCAGGTTGCAAGGCAAAGACACTAAGATAAAGAAGATAGTCAGACAACCTTCACAAGGGATGCCAGCAACCACCAGCTCACCAGTCCACATGATATCAAAGGCAGGTAGGAGTATTTCCAGTAGCTTCTGAATGAAGAAACTCCCACAGAAGCTGTACTGTTCCAGACACAGCCTATGATGAGAGAAGAAGAGGAGCTCACCCTAGAAGAAGTAAGAATAGCACTAAGAAAAATGTAGTCAGGGAAAGCAGCAGGCTCAGATGAGGTCACCTTAGATGTGATAAAGATACTGGGTGAGATGGGAGAAATGGCTCCTGAGTATACTCATAGCAGTATGGAGAAAAAGGCATATCCCAGATGACTGGAGAATAAGCATACGTGTCCCAGTGTACAAGAACAACTGTGGGCAGTATGGAGGCATCAAACTCCTGTCACACTGCATGAAAGTTCTGGTGAGGATGATTGATAAATGGATATGCAGAGCAGTAGAAAGCAAGATCGGAGATGAGCAGTTTGGATTCATATCAGGATGCAGCACAACTGACCCAATGTTTGCAGTGAGACACATAATAGAGAAGAAGCTAGAGATGAGGAAAGAGTCCAACTGAGCATTCCTAGACTTGGGGAAAGTGTATGACAAGGTCCCAAGAAAGCTGATTTGGGCAGTACTTGTCAGGCCATTAAAGCCAGGAGAAGTGGTAGGTGAGCTCCTCTTGCTAAGTCTTCTCAGGCTTCTGTGGCCCAGAAGCCTCCTTTATCTGACAAGCCTGCTTCCTTTCACATCTTGCCCCCAATCACTCAGCCAGGTTTCCTTCTCTCTTCTTCTCTCCGTCTGTCTTCCAAACTGGCATCTCATCACCTCATATTCTTGGGTTCTGTCTATCAGCCATCAGGATTACTTCATGGTGTGGAAGGCTGTCCCTCCTTTTTCATTTGTTCTCCAACCTCCTCTGGAAAAACATCCTCATTTCTTAGTGGTCCTTGAGTCCCTAGTGGATCAAGGAATTACTCAACCTATCCCTCCTTCTAAGTAGAAAAGGGATTTTACTTCAGAATGTTCCTGATTTCTTGAAAGGAAGGCACTTGGAAGACCTATTCTGGATCTCTCTTTGCTCAATACCTTTCTAAAGGTTCCTTCTTTTTGGATGCTTACTCTTCATATTCTTTTAATACCCCAGGCTTTTCTGTTGTCCTTGGATATGAAGGATCACTTCTTTAACATTCCTATTCACCCTCTTTTTAGGAAGATTTTATCTTTGTTTCTTCCTCTCCTTTTCAGTTTTCTGCTTTACCTTTGACCTCACTACTACCCCAAGGGTATTCACAAAATGCCTAGCTCCTCTGATTGCCTTTTGCAGGCTGCAAGGCATTCAGATTTTTCCTTATCTAGATGACCTGTTGTTTCAGGCACCATCTATCAGTTGCCTGTTACAGGATCTAGTGTTCACCACATCTCTCCTTCATAGTCTGAGGTTCACTATCAACTTCCAAAGGTCTTTCCTGACTCCCTGTCAATATCATGTGTATCTGGGTTGCAGGCTTCAGACAGTGCTACTTTTGGTCTCTCTTCAACCTCCAAAAGTTCTGTCCTTGACAGCTTTCTTTCATTGTCTTCTTCTGCCTGATATTCCAGCCAGAGAGTTTCTTTGAGCCCTTAATTTCATGGCCTCTTTTATTTGAATGCTATTTCTTGCCAGACTGCACATGCGGAAGTTTCAGTGGTACCTTAAGTCAGTTTGGCTTTAGCATTGTCACCCTCAGGATTTAAAAATGCCTCTCCTTCCTTGTCTGAAGCAGGAATTCGAGCATTGGATTCAACCCAGGCCTGCCCTTTCAGCTTCCTGTTCCTTCTCTAGAACTGTTCACTGATGCTTCAGAAATGGAGTGGGGGGCTTTCTGTCACCACTTGAAAGTTCAAGGTGTTTGGTACCATCTTTAGAAGTCAGACCATGTCAACATCAAAGAGATGAGAGCCCTGAATATGGCCCTTTGGTCTTTTCGTCCCATGATCTGTCTAGGCTCATTGAAGGTTTACACAGACAGCACCACAGTGGTCTGGTATGTCAACGGGGGGGCACAAAGTCTTACCTTCTCTGCAGGCTGGCTCTTCAGGCTTGGGATCTGGCTCTCAGTTATCCGTTAACTCTTCAGGCAGTGTATATTCCTTCAGAGCACAGTCTAGTGTCAGGTGCTTTGAGCAGGTCCAAAACACAGACTCGTGAATGGGTGCATTATAGAGATGTGTTTCTGGACATAGTTTGGTGGTGGGGTATTCCTCAGATTGATCTTTTCGTCTTCCCTCTGAACAGTCATCTACCTCTGTTCTGTTTCAGAATGCATACCATCTAGTGTGGAAGATGGACGCCCTTACTTTTCCTTGGAAGGGAATGTTTCTGTATGCCTTCTCCCCCTTCCCCTACATCCAAGAGTCCTGCAGAAGATTCATCTGGACTCCCCAAAAATCTTGCTAGGGACTCCATCTTGGCCAGTACAGCACTAGTTCCCCCTCTTAATGCATCTGGTTAGGGGTGTTATGGTGCAATTAAAATATACATAAATAACATTGATTTACCTGTTAGTCTTGAGAGAAGAATAACTCTTCAGGATGTGCAACCCATTTCCTCTTGTTTTAATCAACTAGATGTCAGCACTGAGAGACTGCCTTCACAAAGTTTTCAAATCAGTCTCACCAAGCAACAAAAACATACAGTTTATATATAATTTCTTATCAGTAACATGCATGCAGAATTCTGATGTTTCATATTAGTTAACAAATAGAGTCTTTGCAGAGCCTCATGCTTCTTGCTTACTGCTGCACGTGAACAATTAACAACTATGTTTTTAGTAACAATAATGTTTTAAAAACACGCCACCTGGCCTTCCAACCTGTCTTGCGTTTTGACCTTGTACCTTTCAGTACCAGCACATGCTGTCTCCCCAACATTCCTTGTAACTACCCATCCCCAGCCTGGGGAGGTCAGAGTTCACATAAAACAAAATCTTTTTCATGTTGTTTCTATCCTCCATTCCTGAGCATTCCAGAACCAGACTCTAATCATAGATCTATTTTTCCTGATACTCAGTACAGTAACATCCCTTAAACCCTTCAGCACTTTCTTTACCTTCAGTCATCTCTTTATACACTTATAGCTTGATATTAGAATGCAGTTGTAAAACACTTAAAAGTACAATAAATATCTGTGGTCTTCATAATTATGCATCTTTACTACATATTGTTTTTAACATAAACAATTTGTGATAGGTTCATAGGTGTTTACTAGGCTAACGACCACAAGGGCCTTTTTAAGCCTAGCCATGCATCCCAAATCTCTTGACAAGTTCTGATACCCTTGATAAGTGTAAGCATGGGTCTGAGAGATGAACCCTTTACAGGTTACCTGTTTGCATTAGAGCCATAGCTGCCAAACCAGGGCTGAATGAATTATAATAATGATTATAAACATTTTGTTTAATTCGTTTGTGAAGAAACTGTACGTTAATAGGCATCTTGTGAAGAATATTCACGAGAAATACATTTTGTTCCCTAACAAATCTCCCCTTTGACACTATCGGTGTCATATAATACACAGTTATATTTTGATTTTTCTTAATTTGATAAAATACACTTCAGCATTATAATATTCATCTTCTCATCATCTGCAGTAACTGAATTTTCATTCACCTTGTTTATTATCAGGTGCAAGTGGGATTTCATGTGCAGGTGAGATTAAGCATTTTGTGATTACAGCTTTTAGAACAGAAAATGTTAAAACAACCATAAAAAAATACCAATTACTGTAATGATACCTTGTAATGTACTAGTTCCCATATTACCAAATACACTGCTCAACCATCCAAAAAGTGTCCATTGCTTAGAAGTGCTGTCCAGATCTTTGGCCCTCTGCTCCATGCAATTGGCCAACTTTTTTTGTTCATCATGATAGTCACTAATATAAGAACGACAACAACTTCTTATCTGGGCACATGACCCCCCCCCCTTTGCAGTAAGCATTATATCGAGTGCCAATCAATTCTGGAATACCACAGTTCGCATTTTAGTCATTTCTCGATTTGCCATCCTGATGTGATGTGAAGTATGGTTAGCTACCTCCTGAAGAATTTGAGCAAGCGTGTTGATTTCAAGCATTGTCCTTTGCACTACATACCCAGGAGTAAAAACTGAAAGTGCTTACTCTGCCCACTGGATTGCCCACTTATTCTCAGTCTGCTTGCTGGAGGGTTTTCAAAATGCTGAATAGCAGGAGTAATATAACCCAAAAAACAACACCCTGACCAGTTTGTGGGTAACCAGGGGTAGGCACGATCACCACAAATGTAATGATCGTCTGTTATGCCCATGCCATGCCCACAGTCATATCCTCTTAACGGTAAAGAGTTCAACACACTTTCATGTCTAGTGTCATTACATTTGCTAATTCCCACTGGCACAGTCCCATTTCTGGCATGACATGTATGTCGATGATTTGTGGTGGCAAGCTGGAGAGAGACAGCCTTTGAAAAATTAGTCACATTATGCCATTTGATTAGCATCACTAAGAGCTTTCTCAAATGTTACCTGTGATGCAGGAATTGGAACTGTGAGAATCCCTGCCCTAGAATGATGAGGTATATGTGAACACACCCAACACTTTTTCACATTTAAGACCACAGCATATTGTCGAAGAACCAACAGGAAACTATTTTCTCTCAACCTGGTTATAAAAGGAAATGGAAACAAAATCAAGGCAAAAGTACCTGTTGTCACAGGATTCATCATGAAGTAGTATTTAAGTTGATTTTCTCCTTAATTTTTCTCTGGAACAGATGATTTGTTATTCACACTTAGATCTTCTTTCACCGGCAACAATGATTCATCTGTGGCCCCTATATAACAGGTCTTCTTACAGTGGGATGAGTAAATCGAGGTTGGTAGTCCTGCACAGTGTACTGCGGTCCAGGTGGTGAGGAGTACCTGGAAAGGGCCTTTCCACCTCAGCCTCAAACATTTTTTTCTCTGGAAGGTTTTCACATACACCCAATCACCTGGCAGCAGTTGGTGACAGGGCTGGTCAGGAGGTTGAGGCAGAGCTTCTCATACAGTTCTATGATACTGCTGTAAAAGATGAATAAGTTGTTTACAGTACGTTAGCATTACATCATCTGTTAGAGTTAATTCTTCATTTGACGCAGGGGAAGCAGCTGGAAGGCCCATGGGTCTCCCCATTAATATCTCATAGGGACTCAATTTTCTTCTTTCATTCAAAGTGCTTGTCATGCTCATTAGAGCTAAGGGAAGTGCCTCGCATCATTTAAGGTTTGTTTCTGCTCACATTTTTGAAATCTTATTTTTGAGGGTCCTGTTAGCCCTATCCACCAGTCCATATGATTGCATATGGTTGAGACAGTGAAGACTCAACTTAGTATTAAAAATTTTGCATAATTCCTTCATCAGAGAATTGTTAAAATGGGTTCCCTGTTCACTATTAATAATATAAGGTACACCAGACCTAGTAATAAAATCATACCGTGTACATTAATTTCTTCAGTACAGTGGTAGAGTCTACCCTCTGACACAGGTAAGCTTTTACCTATGCAGAAAACATGCACACCACTGCCAAAATATATTGTAAATTATGTGCTCTGTTCATCTGAGTGAAGTCAAGCTGTACATTAACAAAAGGTCCCCAAGATGGTGGTAAACATGTAGCATTTTTACTGATATTATACTGTAAGCATGTTGCACAGTTATTAACATACTGAAGTATCAAAGAGAAGACTTGAGTACACCAACTTCGGGTAATTTGATTAAATAAAGCCATCTTACCTGCATGGGCTGGCAAATGATATGCCTTTACCAGATAAGGTAACAAGGAGGCAGGCACCCCCAGTCGCTGTCTGGATGTTGCCATATTCCATTAGAGGATTTAATACATTCATCCTTGAGCCACCTCTGAACTTCTCCCTGTGATGCTTCAGCTTGAAAAACTGGCACTTTGTCAAAGTCTGATAAATCATTACCATTAGAGTTTTGCAACAGCATTCCATAAAAATCATTACAATTTCCTTCTATAATCTGCTTGACGGCAACATTGTCTACACCCTTTTGATTGGCACTACATTTGATTATAGCCAGCTTTCTAGGCAGTAAAAGGGCCTCCAGCAAATTGTTTACATATTCATAATTTTTAATTTTAGCACCCATTGAAGCTGGGAAACCTCTCTGCCTCCAAAGTTGACCAAAATCATGCACCACCCAGAAGGCATAATGACTGTTGGTATAAATATTTGCAAGTTTGTCCTTGGCTGATTCACAAGCTTTTTGCAAAGCCACTAACTCAGCTGTTTGGGCAGAATGAACACCTTCTCATCTTTGCTGAAGCAACACCTGGTGTGCATTGCACACTGCAGTCCCTGCTGTCGGGTGTCCCTTATGGTTTCTTCCACAGGAACCATCCACAAATAACTCCAGCTCAGCATTGTGTATAGGGTTGTCCCTTAACTCATCCCTAGGAGAAAGCAGATAGTCACACACACACAGTCATGCAGTTCACCATCCTCATTAGTTGGTAGCAAAGATGCAGGATTTAGAACAGAACAACTCAGAGAAACAGATGGATCAGTAAGTAAAGTTAATTCATATTTAGTTAGAGGTGCAGTCGAGAGTGGCTGAGTTTGCATTCTAAGTAAGAGAGATGATACAGAATGAGGGACAGCTACTGTAAGATCATGCCCTAGCACCAGTGCTAGATTAACTAGGATGGTGGCAGCAGCGACTGCCCTTAGGCATGGTGGAAATCCCTTTGCAACAGAATCTAATGCTGTACAGTATAATAAGCTACTGGGCAGTAGTTGTCCCTATGTTTCTGTGTAAGCACTCCCTGAGCAAATCCATTTATTTAATGACAAAATAAAATTAAATTCTTTCCATAGTCTGGTAACCCTAAAGGTGAGACAGTAGCTAAAGTGTGCTTTAAATTCAGAAATGAATTTTCCTCTTCACTATCCCAAGGGAGAGGGTCTGGCATATCTTGCTTTAAAATCTCTGTGAAAGGTTTAGCCATTTCTGCATAATTTGAAATCCATTGCCTGCAATACCCTGTCATACCAAAGAAAGATCTAAGCTGACAATGAGTAGTTGGATGTGGTGTCTTAGCTGTTGCCTCAATATGAGATGGCAACACCTGTCTACTAACCTGATATATCAAACGTCCAAGGTAATGTACCTGAAGTGACCATAGCTGTAATTTTTCTCTTGACACCTTGTGTCCTTTTCCTGCAAGGATAATCAGAAGATGTAAGGTATCCGTCTGGCACTACTGAAAAAAATCAGAAGCTAGTAGTGAATCACCCACATACTGCACTAGCACAGACCACCTGGAAATGTCACATCTTCCAAATATTTCCTCAGATTTTGAGAAAAGAATGAAGGAGATTCAGTATATCCTTGTGGAAACCATGTCCAGATACACTGCTGTCCCTGACAAGTAAAGGCAAACAAAAACTGACTTTTAGGGTGGATGGGTATAGAAAAGAATGCTGAACAAAGATCTGTTACTGAAAAATATTTTGCTGTTGGTGGTGTGCAGCTAAGTATCATTGTTGGATTTGGAACCACAGGAAAAGTTGGTAATACTGCATTATTTACAGCCCTCAAATCTTGCACAAACCTGCAAGTATCCTTTCCTGGCTTTTTCACAGGGAAGATAGAAGTATTACAAGGATTTTAGCTGGCACTATTATTCCCTGTTGTATCAAAGACTGAATTACAGGTTTGATTCCCTGCTCTGCTTCTGGTTTCAGTGGTTACTGTGGAACTCTCGGGAGAGGTTTTGATGGATACAGTTTTATTCTTACTGGATCTGCAGATTTTAATATACCTACTTTATTAGCATGCTTAGCTTGTAAGTTAGCAGGCACCTGCTTGTAGCAGGCTGTCAGTTGTATGTACGCCTTCAACAGGCTGTTGCTCAGTTTCTGTTAAGACTGCTATTACTTCCCCTCTGATGCTGTTGGACCATCCAGATACAACCCAGCTTGCACAACATATCTCTCCCTAGCAGATTTACTGGTGCAGTAGTGCTTAAAAGAATGCCTTTCTTCAGTTGGACCTAAAGAAATGGGTATAGGTTTTAAGACAGGATATGTAACAGTAACATTTGTTAATCCAACTGCCTTTCTTTACTTTATGCTTTGGTATTGGTATTTGACTATCTGAAGTAACTTTCAGTACAGACCTAGTGGCTCCAGGGTCCACCAGGAATGGAATTTTCTTTTCATTTATTTTTGCTTTAACATGGGGTCCATTTTGATCTATTCGCAGCAAAGGGTCAAGATTTATTTTTGTCTGAGTACCCTGATATAGTCAATACAGTGATTCCTGACTCTTTCCAATGTGAAGAGATGGTGGAAGAAAAGCAGCATTATTATACTTTGGCTGCCATTCAGTCCAGGCATCTCAGACTCTGCATTCACCTGTGTGGACAGTCTTCTCTCCAATGTTCTACCTCTCCAAAATTGAAGCAAGAACCATCAGATGAGGCAGAAGGGGCATTGCCAGCTCGTTGTTGCCAAGTAGCTGCACTTTGTTCTCCTCAGCCAGCACTTTTACTAAATCCTCTAGCAATTCCTCTCCCCCTTCCCCTGCCTCTTCCCCAACCCCTTGGGGCTTCTAGCTGCCTGATTTGCAAAGTTAACAGCTTATCCTAAGTATCCTTTCTTCATTTTTCCTTATCCTCAGTACAGTGATGTGCAGGACGTAATAAATACTCTTGAGTCCTTTCCCCTGCCAGTCTGAGTATTTGCTTTATTTGATTTTGTACAGGAGCTTGCACACCCTGCACATAAGTTGCTGCAATAGCTGGCTTAGCTTGTTCTTCTGGATCTGGTTTCCCTGAATGTCTAGCAAACACTGCTTTAAGACAACTCAAATAGTTTGAAGGAGCTTCCCTTTTGTTTTTTTTACATGCCTGTATCTTAGACCAGTCAGTCCAAATTTGATTCTGTTTAACAGTGCTGTCCTTTTATCTATTAATGCATTTCCTGTAAGAGTAAAATCTGCTGTTTCAGCCTTCTCCAGTAGCTGCTTTCTTATTTCATCTGAAGTAACTATCCTGAGCAGCTGATTTAAATCTGTCAAAGTAGGATTGTAACATTCTATTATAGTTTTTAATTCCTCCCTAAACTTTAATGGATCTTCTCTAATGTTTGGAAAACTTTTAAATGTAGTATGCACATCAGCAAAGGTCCAAGGATGATGAAAAAGTTCTCTATTATTAACTCCCAGAATTTCCCTGAGAGGTGCCAAAAGATCCTCTCCAGAGGTCACAACCTTTTGTTCTACCCTATCATGTGAGCATGTGTGATGAGCTACAGGAGTGTCAAATAGTAATGCCCCTGTTGGAGAAGTAGACGCTGTTTGAGAAGGATAGGAAGAACCCCCTTGACTGCAAATGCCTGTTTAGAATATGAAGACTGAACAGGAGAACTAGTCTGAGATGTAACAGTATCACACTGACTTGATATCCAGCAAACAGTTGACTATATATAGGGGTCTGGGAAACAGCAGAATCTTGTACAGGGGGTACCCACACTGGTGCATATGGGGGTGGGGGTGCAGTAGCTGCTGGAGGATTATCATCGTCTTCAGAAGTTTCTGTCTTTTGGCCATCCTCAGTTTGTTCCAAACCTGCTAAGACAGGATAAAGGGATCCCTTTTTACTGGTCTGTACTGCCTTCTTAACCTCTTTTACCTGTTGCAGCAATTTTCTATTAGCATCCTGTAGCCCCCTTAATACTGACCCCTTTTCCATTTTAAGTGCTTCAGTGTACCAAGAATAAAATACTGCCATTTGGTCCCCACTTACTTTTTCTTTGCTTCCAAAATAAGTTTCAGTTTCATTAATTTATTCCTCTCATAAGTTCCGTTTAATGGAAATACCCCACCAGAGTCAAGTTAAAGTCAAAGAAAACTCTGTCATTCAGAACTACACAGCAATGTAGCTGAACGAAATTACAATGCTTCATTCTCAATGCAAGAAACAGTTGCACATATAGATAGAGATACATTAATAAAATATCACAGTAGAAATTTAATAAGTAGCAATTTGTAAGTAAAGTAGGACAGCAGTGACCCAGTCCCATCCCAGAACAGGAGACAAGGAAGACAAGGAACAATATGAAGGTAATATTGCCAAAGTAAAAGTGAAACGATTGCAGCCTATCTATGATTAGACTGAGTTATTGCACAGTTTGTATATTGCACTTTACAGTCCTTCAGTATGTAGGTGAGCTACCTTAGTATTCAATTCTTAGTAAGCTGAAACCACTCATGCAAATCCGTACAATTTTCTTTACCATAATTGTGATACATAAAATATGCAGGTGTTCCCTTTTCAGGGATTTGAACCTGGTTACTAATCTTCCCATTTTTTTCCTCCTCCTCCTCCTCTTTATTTATTTATTTATTTTTTTTAAGACTTACCTTATAGATCCTGGATCCTGGCTGTTCAGTGGAAAAATAGCTACATCAATCCACAGACCATTCAGTGAGGGAAGGGTAGGAATTATGTCGTCATGCAATGACAGAGGAGAGGTTTTGATCAGCCATTTCCGACAGCACACCCTTGCTTTGGTCCTTCACGAGCTCAAAAGTTGCACCTCCAGCAATGCGATCGGGATAATGGGGCGGATATGTACTTTGTCCACAACTGACCACTCTTTCAGACCCTCTGAGGGTAATTTCACACAATCATGCCTGGACTTGATTTAACAACACACATACCTATGTCCCGACATGCTATCGGCTCAGGAATTTGATTTAACTTTGCACATGCACCTGTGTCCCAGCATGCCATAGGCTCATGAATTTGAATTAACTTTGCACACACACCTGCGTCACATGTTGTAGGCATATGAATTTCAATTAACTCTACTTTTAACGTTTCTGTTTTTCTCTTTCTCTCTCCAGTCACACATTACACAACAACAACGACATCAGTGATATGGGTGGCCGTGGTGGTGCAGCAGTTAGTGTTGTAACCTCACAACAAGAGGATCTACGGCTTGATTCTTGGCTGGGGAGCCTTCTGTGTGGAGTCTGCATGTCCTCTCTGCGGTCACGTGGATTTCCTCCGCGTGCTCTGGTTTCCCGACACATTACAAAGACAATGCAATAGGTGTATTGGACACTCTAAATCGGCCATATGTGAGTGTGTGTGTGCAAGTGAGTAGTGCGAATGAACTACCGCTGCAAGGCTAGCCACTGGTGGTGTTAACCTTGACTCAAGATGATTGTCACTGCGGAAATGACACCTGGACCCCATGTGCTAAATGGGAAAAACGGTTGAGGATGGATGGATGGAAAGACATCAGGCGTACATCAAAGCAGCACAAAGCAACAATCATGCCTCTTACCTTTTTGTCCTGAGGGTATTGCCCTTGACACAAGGTGCCTCCTTGTGTTAAATTTCCTTTTGTTGTATGCACATGCACATTAATAAACTTTTATTATTTCCTGTGGGATCCTCACACTATTATTTTATATGCATCTACTAAGCAAATTCCTGTCATTCCACAAGGCAGCAAACACCACATACCTAACAAACAACTCAGTCATCCAACAAAAACAGTAAATGTCATGTACTTAAAAAGCAAAGTCAATCATTCAACAACATAATACACATCATATACTTAATAAGCAAATTCAGTCATTTAACAACACAATAAACACACTTTCACTATTACTTTTAACTGCAATTTTCTAAAAGAGACAGGAAAGAAAAAAAAAATTTCCATAAATCCATTTTCCCATTTCTAGGCTAATATATTTGCACGCCCTGAATAGTTAAGTATCCGAATCTCTGACTATTCCATACAAACAGTGTGGAGTTCACAGAAGAACTTTCTGTGCTGGGCCATTATAATTCATTCCACACTGCTCTGCAGCAATACCAAAGTTGAGACCCGAGTCCGATGCCAAAACCTTATGGTGCAATTAAAATATACATAAATAACATTGATTTACCTGTTAGTCTTGAGTCAAGAATAACTCTTCAGGATGTGCAAACCATTTCCTCTTTTCTTTATATCAACTAGATGTCAATGCTGAGAGACTGCCTTCACAAAGTTTTCAAATCAGTCGCACCAAGCAGCAAAAACATCTGTCTTTATCTTTACATTTTTTTGGAAGATCTGCTGTCGGATGGCTTACAGATAGCCAGATTTTTCCATTTACAGTCCTCGAATTCCGATATGGCTTCGGTAAGCCATCTGACAGCAGGTCTTCCAAAAAAATGTAAAGATAAAGACAGAGACAGACCGCACAAGACTAAACCTTCTGACGACGCTTCCGTTAAGTTGGTTGTCAGTCCTCCGGAACTCAGTAAGGCACTTTCACAGCCCCTGATGCCCGCTTCAGTTAATTTGCAGATGCTACCAAGACCCTTTTAGAGTCCGGTATGCTGCAGAACTCTTCTTCATCTAAGGATCCTGTGGTCATCTCTACCTTGGATGGGTCCAGAGCCGTTGTGCAGGCATCATCTTTCGAGGAAGCCCTTCGCAACACCGAATCCTGACATAAACCGATGCCTTCCTTCATGGCTACCGTTCTTTCAAAAACAACCGAGTTCCTTAGGACCAGGGGTCGAACCACACCCAAGAAACCGAGTACCCATTCTCAGGTTCCTGCTCCCGTGCCTCAATCTCAAATGCTTAAGATGTCAGAAGACCTTATCATGCTGATTAGGGGAAGCCAAGCCACTCCCTCAAAAAGAAAAAGCGATCTGTCTCCAGTCGTTTTATCTGAACAATAGTCAGGTGACTCCGTTGCATCTGACTATGAACTATGAAGACATACAGCCCCTCTCCACATATGAGGATTCTGATGCAGGGGAATCCATTCCTTCAGCCTCTCCCCCAGAGGATTTTTCTTTTGGGGAAACCCTGCATACCTTAAGGCAGTATTTCCAATAGGAGAGTCAAGACTACCCACAGTCTAAAAAGAGACTCGGAGTTCCTGGACCTTCCACAACACAGGCCCTTAGCCATCCTCCCAGTCCTAGATGTGGTGGATGATGTCTTCCTTGAATCCAGCTTGACTCCAGATGCCCTCCCTCCTGCTCCCAGAAAACCAGACAGGTACTACAGAGTTCCTGACTCGCACAAATATATTTTTTTAAAAAATCCAACAGCCGACCATGAGGTCATTACTCAAGGGCCTAAAGGGATTAAAGCAACCTCAGCTAACAATCTCATCCCCGCAGACAGGGATTCCCGACCTATGGACAGATGGGATAAAAAAGTATACACCTCAGCTACTCTTGCTGTTAGGGCACTAAATTGTCAGTTCCATATGCTTAAGTATCAGCAACATACCTTGGAACTCCTTAAACAAAGAATGTCCTCCTTTCCTGGATAGGCAGAATCTAAAGATTTACAGTACTTAATGCATTCTGCTGGTCAAGTAACTAAACACACATTACACTGTGGTTTTGACACCCTAGAAGCTTCTTGCAGGGCAGCAGTCACTGGATCTGTCATTAGAAGACATGCATGGCTTAAGGAACAACCCCTGCCAGACCAAGTCAAATCAAAATTGATGGATGCACCCTTGCACAAAGATAACTTGTTTGGCACTAAAGCAGAAGAGGTCTTAAAAAAGATGGAAAAAAAGCAAAATCTATGCAGACTGTTAAATATTTCTTACAGGTACAGCCCCCTAGGTTCAGCAGGCATTTTCCCTCCAAGCACTGGTCCTTTCCTGCCCTGAGTAAATAGGACCAGCCTAGGCCCCGTGGAAACAGACCCCCCCGACAGCACAGCTCCAGGGGTTGCAGAGATCTAAGCAGTGCACTACCTCAACCTCAAAACCAGGGAGTTCTAAACCACCCCCTTATGGTAAGAACTCACAGTGACTCACCCCTTCCCAACCTCGCCTCTGCCCACCTTTACATACCCCTAGGAGGAAAACTCTTCTTTCACTCAAGCACCTGGGCCAGCTTTACCAAGGACCAATGGGTTCTGAACATTGTGTCTCAGGGGTACAGTTTCTCCTTCCACACCCTTCCAACCCCAAAAGAGTTCCCATATCTACCACCAAACCAGTGAGTAGAAGCTCAAAAGCAAATCCATTCCCTGCTCTCCTTGGGGGCAGTAGAGCACGTTCCTGCAGAGCAGATAGGCCAAGGCTTCTACTCCAGATTTTTTTTGGTGCCCAGAAAAGAGGGCACCTGGTGCCCCTTCCTCAATCTGTCCATTCCAAACACCTTTCTGGTGATCCCAAATTTCAAAATGCCTTCCAGCAGCTGCTACCCATGCTCTCCAAGGATGCCTAGCTAGTCACCCTGGACCTAAAAGAGGCCTGCCTCCACATTCCTATCAGGGAGTCCTGCAGAAAATATCTCTTCTTCGGGGCAGGATCTCAACACTTTCAGTTCTCTGCGCTTCCCTTTGGCTTATCTACGCTCCCATAGTTTTCACAAAATGCCTGGCTTCGGCCATTGCCTTTTGCAGACAAAGAAATATTCAAATTTACCCCTACTTAGACGACTGCCTTATTCAGGCAGACAGCCAGGAAAATCTGCTCAAAGACCTGGCCTTTGTAAAAGACCTACTAACCTCCCTAGGGTACACAGTCAACGAAAAGAAATCTAAACAGGTACCCACCAAAAGGATAATCTTCCTGGGAGCAAGTCTGGACACAGCATCCCAGATGACATGCCTTACACCAGAGAAACAAATTCTCCTATCAGCTTACTTCTCTCAACTAGCCACCAGGCCCCAGCTTTCTGCAAGGAAAATCCTGCAAGCCCTGGGGTTCATGGCCACTTGCATACTCCTCATTCCATATGCCAGACCTCATATGAGGAAACTTCAATGGTACCTAAAGAGCCTTTGGTGTCAACACTCTCAAGATCCGAAAACTCTTCTGCCTATTATTCCTTGCCTGAGAAAGGAATTTTTTGTCGGGCAACAGCCTGCTCCCACAACAAGGGACTGCCCTTCTCCCTACACCCTGCTGCCCAGACGCTCACCACAGACTCATCAGGCTATGCTTGGGGTGCACACCTGGACGGCAGGTGCATACAGGGCCAATGGAATCCCCAACAACTCCCCCCTGCACATCAGTCAAAAAGAGATGATGGCTGTGCAGCAGGGCTTGATAGCTTTCAAACCCCTTTTCTCTCCAGGGGTTCTTCTGATCAAAACAGACAACACCACTGTGATGTGGTACATCAACAATCAGCGAAGGACTCCTACCCGCTGTGCAGGCTGGCCATGACCCTTTGGTTCACAGCCACTTCCATGCAAGTACACCTGTTAGCACAGTACCTGCCAGGCTCTCTCAACTCCCTGGCAGACCAATTAAGCAGAAAGATCTTGGACCCCCACGAGAGGCAGTTCAACTGAAATACCTTTTTCCTAATAACTCAGAAATGGAGAACCCCAGAGGTCAACCTCTTTGCCTCCCACACCAACCATCAACTCAGCAAATTCTCCACCAGGCAGCATCACTGCATGGCTTGGAAAGTGAATGCCCTGTCCTTCCCCTGGGTAAACCTCTAGGTCTATCCCTTTCCTCCCCTATCTCTCATTCCTAGGGTACTGCTATAAATAAGGGAGGAAAAACCAAGGACCATTCTCATAGCTCCAGACTGGCCTAGACAACACTGGTACCCTATCTGCGCAGCCTGCCCCCGCTGCCTCCATGGAATCTTCCTCAGATTTCAAACCTCCTAATCCAGAGGGAAGGGGAATTCATGCACCCTCAATTGCAGACACTCAATTTGGCAGCTTGGCTTATACCCTAACCCCTGACCAATCTGCCATTCTCAGTAAATAGATTCTGGATGTTATCCGAGAGGCCAGACGCTCTTGCACTAGAAAGTCTTATGCAGATAAACGGAAAAGGTTCTGCACCTGGTTCCAAGCTAAGGGAGCCAATACATCACAGCCCTTCATCCCTCTCGTCCTGGATTACTTAACTGACCTATTACACAGTGGTCTGTCTTTCTCCTCTATAAAAATTCATGCCTCTGCTATTTCTGCTCATTTTCCCACTGATCAGCCTCTTTTTTTCACACTCTCTGATTAAACAGTTCCTCAGAGGGGTTAGCAACTTGAGGCCCCCAGAAGGGCACCAACACTAGCTTGGGACCTTAACTTTGTCTTGGAAAAGCTCACCCTCCCCCCTTTCCAACCACTTCTTCTGCAGAGCTAAAATTTCTCTCCTGGAAGATAGCCTTCCGCCTGGCCATCACTTCAGCCAGAAGAGTCTCAAGCAAGATCTCATGGCTGTGGAACACTTCATCATCTTCCATGCAGACAGGGTATCCCTCAGAACTACTCCATCCTTCATGCCCAAGATGGGGTCCAGTGTGACTCTCAACCAGTCCATCCATTTACCAACCTTCTTTCCTAACCCCCAAAACAAGGGGGAAAGGATTATGCACTCTCTTGATGTGCACAGACAGCTCAGATATTGTCCGGACAAGACTAAACCCTACAGAAAGTCTGATAATTTAGTGGTTAGCTTTGCTTCAGGGGCAGAAGGCAAAGCCATCTCCAGGCAATCCATTTCCAAATGGATAACACATTGCATCCATTTCTGCTACAAGCAGCATAGCAAGCTTCCCCCCCGAGGGGGTCAGGACACACTCCATCAGTGCAGCCTCCACCTCTGCAGCTTTCCTCAGAGGAGTCCCCACCAGGGACATCCTGGGGGCTGCCACCTGGACATCTGTTCATACTTTTACCAAGCATTACTACCTGCCTATCTTCTCCAAATCCAGGGCAGGGTTTGCCTCTGCAGTCTTGGAGGACATGCTAGGCAGCCCCTAGCTTCCTGGACTGCCTCCGCCCATTTCCTCAGCTTTGGGAATCTACCCAAATGTGATGACTGCAACAGTGAAACATGAAGAACATAGTACAGTTGTGTACACTTACTGTAAATGTAGATGTTCGAGTGTATTCACTGTTGCAGTCTTGGTTTCCTTCCCTCCATCCCCCTTTCTCTTTTTTCTTCCTTTCCTTTTTCCTTGTTGTTCTCCTTTCCTTACAAGGGACATATTGGTATTTATTTTCCACTGGTGGGGTTCTACCACCAGAGCCTGGCCTCCCACTTTGGGGGCTCCTGACAGGTTAGGGTAAGAAATACTGATGTAATGGCATCGGATGCCTTCCTTTATACCACTGACGACCTGATGTCAGTCCTCTGGCGACAGCAACTGACGCAGAAATACTAAGTCTCTGGTATTCCGGCCAGCCGAGGGCTACCCTGGCAGGGATAACCCAAATGTTATGACTGCAACAGTGAATACACTCGAAGATCTACATTTATGTTAAGTGTACACAACTGTACTTTTCATATTAGTTAACAAAGAGGGTCTCTGCAGACCCCTTGTCCTTCTTGCTTAGTGCTGCATATGAACACTTAACCATGCGTTTTATTAACAATAATGTTTTAAAAACACAAGCCACCTGGCCTAGCAGCCTGTCTTGCTTTTCAACCGTGTGTCTTTCAATACCAGTACATGCTATCTCCCCAACTTTCCTTGTAACTACCCATCCCCAGCCTGGGGAGGTCAGAGCCCACATAAAATCTCTTTCACATCATTTCTTTCCTCCCTTCCTGGGCATTCCAGAACCAGACTCTGATCATGATAACATCCCTTAACCCCTTCAGCACTTTTATCTTCAGTCATCGGTTTATACACTTATAGCTTGATATTAGAATGCAGTTGTAAAACGCTTAAAACTACAATAAGTATCTGTGGTCTGCATAATTATATATTTATACTACATATTATTTTTAACATAAACAATTATGAACATTTTGTTTAATTCATTTGTGAATAAACTGTACGTTCATATGCATTTTGTGAAGAATATTCATGAGAAATAATTTTTTTTCCTAACAGGGGCAGTCACCACACGTTCTCACTGGTTGGACCACCTCACACAGGGCAAGGGGTCACTCATCCATTCTCACTTGTCCACTGTTCAACTGACACTGTGGGTGATAGGGTTTTGATCCCTTTTAGGCACCTCTTTTCTGAGGACTTGCTCAGGGTTTTACAGGAGGTAAGATCACCTGCAACTAGAACGTCTTACATGTCCAAAAGGAAAAGATTGTCTGTCTGGTGCCATGCTCATAACCAGGACCCATTTTCAGTGGGGGTTCCTTTGCTTCTGTCCAGTTTGTGTGAGTTGTGCCTGTCTTGCTTGGCCTAGTCTTCTGTAAAGGCCCATTTGTCAGCCATTTCTGCCTGTTTGAACTTGAATCCTCTTCTGGCTTTTTACTTTGAGGTCAAACATTTTCTTAAAGGTGTCCTTCATCTTACGCTCCCAAGGAAGCCTATTCCTCTTCCTTGGAACCTTAATTTTATTTTAGAAAAATTGACCCAGGCTCCTTTTGAGCCTGTAGGTTCAGTTTCTCTGCAGCGTTGTACCTAGAAGACTGTCTTATTGCTTGCTCTTACTTCTGCTCGGAGGGGTTCTGAGCTTCAGGCTCTTGTAGCCATCCCTCCTTTTTTGTTTTTTTTCACAAGAACAGGGTGTCCCTTCATGCTAGTTCTTTTATGCCCAAGGTGATTAATGAGTTGCCTTTGAATCAGGCAGTACAACTCTCTTCCTTTTTGCCTTCTCGTCAGTCTGCTAGTAAGACGGTTCTACATACCTTGGATTTACACAGACAGCTCCAGTATTATTTGGATAAAAACTTATGACCCCTCATAAATCTAACCAACTTTTCATTTCTTTTCATCCCAGGACATTGAGTTTGGCTATTTCTAAGCAAACAATCTCCTCCAGGAAATCAAAGCCATTTCATTTTGTTTTTCTTTTTATGGCAAATGTGTGTGGCTCACGCCGCTAGGGCTGTTCCTTCTTTTGGTGCTTTCTTCAAGGGGTTGGACACCATCCTTGAAGTTGCTTGATCTTTAGTACATGCCTTTACTAAGCACTATAAATTGGATATGGTTTCTAGGGCCAGAGCAGATTTTTCTAGAACCATTCTAAATGGGTCTGTTGAGGGCTCTTCCCAGCCTTCCACTTCCCAATTCTTTTCTTGAGCTTTTGTACTATGGTGAGGAGAATACTGCAGCAGTGATAAAGAAGTACAGTTCTGTATAATTTTACCATAACATTGCATGTCTTTCTCTTCACTGTTGTAGTATTCACTCCTTCCCTGCATCCCCCTTTTTTTTTCATTTGGGCTTTGTTTTGGTTTCTGTCATGGCCAAGGGTCTCCCTTTTCCATCTGCATTTTCTCTTTCAGACTGTGCATAGCCTCTTGTGTCATATGGAAACTGTTCTCTACTGGGGCAATTCACCTCTAGGTAACCACATACGTAAGTCACCTTTAAGCCCCACACCCTGAATGGGGAGCATACAAGATCTAAAGGTTTTGGTATACTGGCCGGACATTGGGCTGTCCTTGGCAGGAGATTCCTGTGGTGAAGAGTACTGCAACAGTGAAGAGGGGGACATGTACTGTTAGGGTAAGGTTTTACACAACTGTAATTTTTGAGGTACTTGATTGAGCTTTTTTGAAAAGGGTCTGGTTTATGCCTCAGTAAAGGCACACCTGTCAGCAGTGTTTTTTTGTAAACAAACCGGTGGTGGTACGCATATGTTGCATTTGGGTCAAACCCCCCCCCCCCAATGCAGCTATTCCAGTTTTCCATTATTTGGCTATTTCTCCCCAGTTGCCATAAACACTATTCAAAACTCTGTGTGCATGCTGCTTTCTCCTTTGCTTCTACAATGATTACAGATATTTGGATTTAATTTAAAACTTTTATTTTAAATTTTCCAGCACAATCACGGATAGATATTTGCTAAACAAAGCAATACAGTCTCATAATGAAAACTGACTTAGCATTAAAACTATGACATTGAAACTCACATTCATTGAAATAGCATTGAAACCCACATTCAAAGAAAATACATCTGGCCAGTGGCAGATTAAGTTTACCTTTGGGCTGATGTTCTTCATCTCACATTGCTGCAGTCCTTACACTTGGGTAGTCCGCTGTCCTCGGTCGGCCCGAATACCAAAGTATAAGGCTGACGTCGGTCAAGGCGCATTAGACTGACGTCAGGATGTCAGGGTACAAATGCGCATGACCGACGTCATATCCTCAGTCTTTTTTGCCGCATGGTCCGATGCAGAAGCAGCGTTGCAAGTGCCGGTTGGCGTTCTGAAATTTTTCGAATTCGGAGTTTCAGACCGAATCAAAGTTGGCTAAGTACCCCGTTGGGGAATATTTTGGTTTTTTCTTGCCTCAGTGGTTTACCGGATGTCAGAAAAAGTGAATAACTGTATTTCTTGTGGGAAACAGATACCGCATAGAGATTATCATACTTTGTGTATACCTTGTTTAGGGCCTGAGCACGACGTTGTTGGGTGTCGCTCTTGTGCTAGATTTAACAAGCGCACTATAAAGAGAAGATTAGATTGTGCCAGGTTAGTCTTCGGAAAGCGGTGCAATTATAAAATGCCGTCGGATGCTCCGACGCCCGCTTCTTCGAAGAAGCGCAAGGATAAAGCAGCAAAGCCTAGGCTAGAAGAACCGTCTGTACCGGACGCCGGTTCTTTAGAGGTCTCAGTGGAGCCGGGGGTCCTGTCAGAGGTTTCTTTGGAGTCCCAGGGAGAGACTTTGTTATTGCAAGATGTGGCCTCTCAGGAGGTAGGCCAGGCTGAAGGGGCTTCTCAGGTTGCTGTACTCCCCTCCCTTCCTAAGGTGGTTAGGCCCTCTCCTTCTGTTTCCAAGGCTTCTCCCAGAGGCAGGCCAGGTTTAGCTTCAGTTGGTGTCACCCCTAGTTCTTCAGGGACTGTGCCCAAGAAGCATATGCTTAAAATGGCAGAAGATTTGATTACCTTGATTAGAGGTTCTATGCCCCCTCCTGATAAGAGACCTAGGGTGGAACCTGAGCTTGGGAGTTTTGAGCAGGCTTCGGATGTTTCAGAGTGTTCGGCTGAAGACTTGCAGGAGTATTCTCCTTATTCTGATTCTGATGTGGATGATTCTACTCCTTCTGCTTCTCCTCCTGAGGATTTTTCTTTTTCAGAGACTCTTCATTCCATGAGGGAGCATTTTAAGTGGGAAGGTCAGGACTTCTCTGATTCCAGGAAAAGGCTTAGGGAATTTCTGTTTTTACCCCAGCATAGGCCTTTAGCTATACCTCCTGTTCTGGATGTGGTGGAAGATGTTTTTGCAGAGGCTTCTCTTAATCCTGATTCTTTGCCTCCTGCTCCTGTTAAACCGGATAGGTATTACAGGGTGCCTGAAGCTCATAAGTATCTTTTTAAGAGTCCTAGGGCAGACCCAGAAACTGTTAGTCAGGGGCCTAAAGGTGTTAAGGCTTCTGTTGTTAAAAATCCGGTTCCTCCAGATAAAGAGGCAAGGGCTTTGGATAGATGGGGAAAGAAAGTTTATACTTCTTCCACACTGGCTATGAGGGCCTTGAATTGCCAGTTTCACATGTTGAAATACCAAAACTACCTCCTTTCACAATTGAAGTCTAAGGTAGACGCTCTGGCGGAAGGTATTGAGTGTAAAGAGTTACAAGATTTAGTACATGTTTCTGAACAGGTGGGTAAGCATTCTTTACAATCTGATGTGTTGTTTGGTTCTCCTGTTGAAGCTGTCTTAAAGAAAATGGAAGACAAGGCTAAGTCTATGCAGACTGTTAAAGATTTTTTGCAGGTTCAGCCTCCGAAGTTTAGTAGAAATTGGCCTACCAAGGGGTGGACGTATCCTTCTTATGATTCCCAGTCTAGGGGTAGGTCTAGACGTGGTAGGGGCAGAGCTCAAGGCTTTTTCAGGCCTAGAACAGGGAGTTCACCTGCACAGTCTTCGGGTGAGGGCAGGGGTCAGTCCTTTTGTAAACAGACCCAATGACCTACCTTTTCAGCTGCCAGAGCCTTCTCGTCTGGCAGCACCTTTGGGGGGAAGGTTGGCACTTTTCAAGGTAAATTGGAGTTTGATTACCCAAGACAAATGGGTATTGGATATCATACACCACGGTTACAGGTTTTATTTCCATACCTTGCCTCCTTTCAAAGGCATGCCAGACGTTCCTCCTCCACAAAGAATAGAGGCTCACAAACAAATTTCTCTGTTACTTCAAATAGGGGCCATACAGCCGGTTCCTATGCCAGAAGTGGGCCTAGGATTTTATTCTCGCCTGTTCCTAGTACCAAAGAAAGGGAACACGTGGCGACCAATTTTGGATTTATCTACCCTCAACACTTATCTGGACATTCCCAAGTTCAAAATGTTGACACTACAACAGCTTTTACCTCTGCTGGGCAAAGATCATTGGATGGTAACTTTGGATCTCAAGGAGGCTTACCTTCATGTTCCTATCAGACTGAGTTGCAGGAAGTACCTGCATTTTCGGGCTGGGACTTCTCATTATCAGTTCTCTGCATTGCCCTTTGGCTTATCTACTGCGCCCAGAGTGTTTACGAAAGTTCTGGCTCCAGTGATAGCTTTCCTCCGGCTAAAAGGAATACAAATCTATCCTTATTTGGACGATTGCCTGATTCTGGCTCCAGGAAAGGACGAGCTTCTTCATCATTTGGAATATGTGATAGCAGTGCTAAGATGCCTGGGGTATTCTGTGAACGAAATAAAGTCCAGTCTAGTACCCTCTCAGGACATGTGCTTTCTGGGTGTAAGGCTGAATACAGCATCCCAGATGGCCTTTTTAACCCCGGACAAACAAAAGAATCTTTCCCTTTACTTTCATCAATTGTCTCATCAGTCCAGGCTGACTGCAAGGACAGTCCTTCAAGCCTTGGGGTTCATGGCATCTTGTATTCTGGTGCTTCCCAATGCCAAACTGCATATGAGGAAGTTACAATGGTATCTCAAAAATGTATGGACTCAGCACTGCCAGGATCTGGGCACTGTCATTCAAATAATACCTTGCATTCAAAAGGAATTGTTGTGGTGGGCTCAGGAATGTCACCTAAACAAGGGACTCTCTGTGACCCGGCCAGAGGCGAGTCAGATTCTAACGACAGATGCCTCAGACATAGCTTGGGGAGCTCATCTGAATGGAAAGTGGATACAAGACAAGTGGCCTGCCAGACTACAACATCTACATATCAACTTGAAGGAGATGTTAGCAGTCCAGTTTGCATTAATGGCTTTCAAGGATTTACTTCTTCCGGGACAGGTGTTGATTCTAACAGACAACACAACTGTTATGTGGTACATCAACAAGCAAGGGGGAACACATTCTTATCCTCTATGCAGGCAAGCAATGATTTTGTGGGAGACTGCTCTCAGTTCACAACTAAATCTTCAGGCAAGGTTTCTGCCGGGAGCACAGAACTCCTTAGCAGATGTGTTAAGCAGACAAATCATGGATCCCCACGAGTGGAAATTGGATCCTCATGTATTTCAGAAATTGACAGTGTCATGGGGAACTCCAGACATAGATCTGTTCACTTCTCCACTAAACCACCAGCTGCCAAAGTTTTGCACCAAAAGGTTTCATCCCACAGCTTGGAAAGTGGATGCTCTTTCTTTCAGATGGAAAAATCTTCATGTGTATGCCTTTCCACCTCTGCCTCTCCTCCCAAAGGTACTTCTAAAGGTCAGACAGGACAAACCAAGGATGATTTTAATAGCTCCAGATTGGCCTCGACAGCACTGGTACCCATTACTGAGAAGTCTGGTACGGAAGCCTCCATGGCCTTTACCTTCGATTCCACACCTGTTGTCTCAGGAGGACAGTCATTTACTCAATGTCAAGATTCACTCTCTTCACCTAACAGCCTGGCATATTCTGTTTTGAATCATAGAAGGTCTCAACTTCCACAGCAAGTTTTGAATGTGATTTTGGAAGCTAGAAGGCCTAGTACTAGGAAAGTGTACGCAGAAAAATGGAAGAGATTTTTATTTTGGAGTGCAGCAAAGGATTTTGATGTTTCTGAGCCTAATTTAAGTGTGGCTCTTCAATATCTTACTGAGTTATTGGACAAAGGTTTGTCTTTCTCTTCTATTAAGGTTCATGCTGCAGCAATTTCAGCTCACTATGACTGTGACCCACCATTGTTTTCTCATCCTTTGTTCAAGCAATTTCTTAGAGGGGCAAAGAATATAAGGCCCCCACGTAGAGCTCCTACTCCTGCTTGGGATCTCAATTTTGTGTTGGAGAAACTTACTCTACAGCCTTTTGAGCCTGCAGCTACTGCTGAGTTGAAACATTTGTCATGGAAGACTGCTTTTTTGCTGGCCATTACCTCTGCAAGAAGGGTTTCTGAATTACAGGCCCTTATGGCGGTTGAGCCTTTCTTGATTTTCCATAAGGATAGGGTATCTTTACGTACTAATCCTTCCTTTATGCCTAAAGTGGTTTCTAGTGTGGCTTTAAACCAAACTATTCATTTGCCTACTTTTTATGCAAATCCCCAAAATAAAGGGGAAAAGATTTTGCACACTTCAGATGTACACAGGCAGTTGCTTTATTATTTAAGCAGAACTAAGGGGTTCAGGCAGTCTCAGCAGTTGTTTGTTTCTTTTGCTTTGAGTTCTCAGGGCAAGCCTGTGTCAAAACAAACTATTTCTAAGTGGATTGGGTTTTGCATTGCTTTCTGTTATTCCCATCATGGCAAGGAGATTCCAGCTGGGATTAGGCCTCATTCCACTAGGGCTACTGCCAATTCGACAGCATTTTTAAGGGGGGTGGCAACTAAGGATATTTTGGAGGCAGCTACTTGGAGTTCAGTGCATACTTTCTCTAAGCATTACCACCTTCCTCTTTACTCTAAATCTAGGGCTGGTTTTGCCACTGCTATTTTACAGGGCATTTTGGCAGCTCCTGCTTCTTTATAGTTTTGCCATCCTCCCTTACCTCTGCTTTGGGATTCTACCCAAGTGTAAGGACTGCAGCAATGTGAGATGAAGAACATAGTACAGTTTTGTACCTACCATAAATGTAGATGTTCGAAGATCCACATTGCTGCAGTCCAATTTACCCTCCCTCCTTCCCCTCTGTAGTTAGAGGCGGTTGTGTGGGTTGGGTTGTACATTTTGTATATATTGTATATATTGTACATATTATTAGTGCAAGGGTGGTTGGTTAGTTGCTGTTTTTTGGATTTGGCCTTTCCTTTTAGGGTCTTCTGACATCTGGGGCAAGAAAAGACTGAGGATATGACGTCGGTCATGCGCATTTGTACCCTGATGTCCTGACGTCAGTCTAATGCGCCTTGACCGACGTCAGCCTTATACTTTGGTATTCGGGCCGACCGAGGACAGTGGACTACCCAAGTGTAAGGACTGCAGCAATGTGGATCTTCGAACATCTACATTTATGGTAGGTACAAAACTGTACTTTTTCAAATCATAGACCCCTTGCACACATTTTTAGGACCATACAAAATTTCTTTGATTCACCTTCCTGATTGTATTAAATTATATCCCTTGTATAATGCACCACTTGTTAGAGTGTGTTTTAAATTTATAGCCAGTAAGCAAAGAAACAAAACATATGAACCAGTAATGCCAAAACTGCCCAATTCAGAACATTTCAACCATAAAAGGCCAGTCAAACTTCTGTTATTACAACCCACCAATATCAGTCAGTATGCATAGTCTCTGCAGAAGTAAAAGTCATCTGAATAATTCCACATTAAAGAGATTTCTGACTATAACTAATGAAAAGGTTGCTGCTAGCAAAAAACTTTATATTTAACAATTTCATCTACAAATTCACTGCCTGCTGCCCTTGAAGAATAAATTGCCTATTTTACATTAAAAATGATAAGCTGGCAATATTTCAATAGGGAATGGGTGGCAAACTAACACATGTTCATGGTTACTAGGCATCTTATCCAAAGGAGGACAGACTCACGACTGCAGCACCCCACCCTCTTAAAATCCAACACAGTATCAGCAGTCCATCTACATGCTTTGGGAATAGAACCCACCACAGCCTTCTGCATCGAAACAAAAGTATGCTACCTGCTGTGCTACTAACACTGCTTTAACAGTGATACCATTTGCTAAGCAAAACAGTTGCATATTTTGGGTAGAGGATTCAGGCTCTTGTGGTACAGGGCTTGAGCCTAAGCAAATTACTAACCACCTGCTAACCCCAACTAGGGCACTTCACTCTCTCACACACACACCTCAACCTTTTAATGCAAGAAATCTGGACAAAGTCTAAAATAAATAGGAACAGATTATAAATATTTCTCTCATGAACTTAGAAAATTGCTAGAATAACAAGAATTGTGTTCGTGTGCATTTTTTGAAAGGATATGATATCTAAACCTTAAATATCTGTCATTATTTAGCAACTTCATTCGTTTTATGAGGAAAAAACAAAAATATGGGGCAAAACTCTGGACATTCTGCAAAATCCTGTGCAGTTGAGGGGTATGCTACCTATCTCTTACACACACACACACCATACCTTTCAACCTCTTAGCACAAGAAGTCTGCCCAAAGCCTGTCATAATGGGAAGACAAAGGCCCAAAACTAGGGACACATTTTAAATATTGGTCTTATAAATTCAGAAAGTTTCTAGAATAACAGGATTTGTGTTAGAATGCATTTTCTATAAGATATGAAGTCTGAAACTAAACTGAAATGCATGCCATTAGTTAGTAACTTTAATCCTTAAATCATCCCAGTGATTTCTTTAAAAAAAAAAAAAACAAAAAGACAGTTTTTATGAGAAGCAGACCAAAAATGTAAGGCAAAAATCTGGACATTCACTATTACACGCGCAAACACCCCTACCTCTCTCTTAGACCCTCCCCCATACCTCTCAACCTTTTAGAGCAAGAAATCTGGACAAAGACACACAATGGGAGGGACAAATGTCCAAAAATAGAGACACCTTTAAAATATTGCTCTTACAAACTTAGAAAGTTGATAGAACAACAAGTTTTGCATTAGTATGAACTTTCTGAAGGATATGATGGCTAAAGCTCAAATGTCTGCCATTATTTGCTGTCTTAATCCTCAGTGATTTGCCAGGGATTGCCCGAAAAACACAGTTTTATGAGAAACATACCACTGATTTGAGACTAAAATCTTGACATTCTGTGAAAATCTGGATATTTCACTCACTCACACACACACACACACACACACACACACACACACACACACACACACACACACACACGCACAAGCAGGCCTACCTACTTATACATGCAGACACACACACACACACACACACACACACACACACCTACCTACCTATTTCTTACACACACATGCACACACACTCCTCTTAAAAACTTAAACATACACACTTACCACTCAGTTGTCTGGTCACGGTCCACAGTACAAACGTCTTCAGGAATTCAGATTCTGTGAGCGCAGACCAGGAATATGTAAACAATCAGTCGCACATCACACAGACACAGTAGGTCATCTATCTCTGTGCGACACGATGCAAAGGGCTTTTTAAAGAAGAATGCCCTTAAAAAAGAAAGTTTTTTTTTTAAAGAAATAGGGCAGCAGAGGTGCCGGCACGTACCGCCCCCAAAAAAGCCCTGTATCACAGTTGTATCCCACAAGTGTATGTGCGTTAGAGATATTTTTAAGGGGTATTTGTAAGCTAGGGCAAGATTTACAGGATGTCTCTGTCTACTAGAGACATAGGTGATAGCTCCAGGGTTTATTTCCGATTTCCTATCCATTGGTCCAGGTTTCTCTGGAATAGGGTTAGGGAAGAGCTCTGCTTCATATTGATAATCCTTTTCCAGAGAAGGGAAATTCTCTGAGACACATACCTCTGTCTTGACATATCCTATTTATGTTGCAAGCAGAATTTTAATCCATAGGTTGAGTCATTTTTATGCCGTTCATTTTGTGGATATTCAAAAGGTCCATCAGATTGGGATTCGAGGATGCCTTGTATGCCAGGCATAGTTGCCCCTCAACAGTCTGTAAGAAACCGAGTATAGAGATAGGGCTTTGAGGCAATCTGCATAGGACATGCTGTTTATGTCCAGTATTCTTTTTGTGAGGAACCTCTGTAGGCCTTCCAATTGTTGCACGTGCGTGGTCAGATACATATCAAAGGAGATGTACTCAATGATGGGCCTGATAAGAGGTGAATACAGTGGAACAATGACTTCCTTGGACCTAGATGCCATGCTCTTGCATATAAGTTGAGCAACATAGAATGATTTCCTTACTACCTTAGACACATGCAGGCCAAAAGCCAAGTTACGATCTGCATGTGTACCTAAATGTCTTATTACTGGTTCTACTCTTTTAAAGGTATGCTGTCGATGGTGTAATTTCCTAGGGTGTCTGACTTTCTAAAGGGTGCTATTATACATTTCTTGGCATTGGGTTTTAAACCATGACTTTGGCACCAATCATTTGTCTGTATTAGTCCTTTTTGTATGATGTTAGTGTCTTGGGGAGATCCTGTGACTCCTCCTAGTTTGCAGTTATCTGCAGACTTAGTCAGCCAGAGGACCATAACATTGGCCTTGACTACTGAGAAGTAGATGCAAAAAAGGAGTGGACTGAGGACAGAGCCCTGAGGGACTTCGCTAGTGACAAGCCTTGTTGTGGAGGTGTTCTCCCATATCCTAACTTCCTGGATCCTATCCAAGAGCCAGCTAGCTATCCAGTATTTAATGTATAGAATTATGCCTAATTCCATGAACTTGTTTACAATGCTCAAGTGGGGTATTGTATCGTATGCCTTAGCCACATCAAGGAAGGCAGTATGCACCATTTTGCCTTCATCCATTGCCTTGGTAACAGTCTCAAAGAGCTCCTCCAGACTGAGTAGGCATGATCTGCCCTTGACAAAACCAGACTGGGTTGAATCCAGTGTTTGAAGGTTTTAAATGCTTGTATTAAATATTTCCATAATTATTGTTCCCATGGCTTTCCATACAAGACTCTTCATACTTTTGGGTGTATAATTTCCAGGGTCTGTTGATGGCCTGCCCTTTTGCAGAGGGATGACCATTGCAGCTCTCCATTCATGTGGCACAAAACATGTCTGGAGGTTGTGGTTAAACAGTGATGCCAGTGTTTCCAATAGGTCATGTTTCAGGCTATTTAAGAGGCATCTTTGGAAGTTTTCAGGGATCAATGATGCAGTTTGGCTTTAATAGACTTAATTTGCCTTATTAATTGTTTTAGATTGATGAGTGTTTTTATCATGTTGGGTGTAGCACATGCTAATCTCGGCTGTGACTTTTTTCTTTTGTTGTACAACCATTTGGATTTCAGCAGGGAGGTTTTTTTTTAGTTAGTTCTTGGCTTATTTCTGATAGGCACAGCTGCCCCAGTGTATTTATTGACATGATTGTACAGGGTTTGAGAGGCTTATGAAACTTGATGGGACTAATTTCTTGTTTCATTCTTATATAGTGTTAATTTCTTGAGAAACTAATATGAAATACTCTAGATTTTTGTTGGATAAACATGTTTTAAGTTTGCTGTATAATTGTTTTAATTAAAAACGTAGATATTTGAGTAACAAAAGTTACTGCTGTAGTATGAACTCCAATCCTCTAGCCCCATGTGTTTGTCACTCAGTTTATTTTAGTTAGTGCCCTGGCATTGCCATTGCCTAGGGAAGATGAGAATTAGATGGAGAGACCTTCCCCTTCAACTAGGTTCTTTTCTAAATCTCTGTTGCAGTCATAATGTCAGGGATCTGTTCTGAATAAGGAATCCAATATCTGGCCAGAGTTTCAAACCCCCCCCCCCACACACACACACACACGTCAACCTTATGTTTCCCACTATCCAGACGTGGCCATATCTGTGTGTAATGACAGGCATACACTTTTTTTATCCTTCTTGGCATTTGAGCCACATTAGATTAGACGTTCAGTCTGTTAGTGGACCGGGCCACAAGTGTAAGAGTACAGATATGTACTCCCCGGGAGAATATTGTTTGTAAGTCATCTACCACAAACACAGAAGATACAAGAGAAGAACACACGTGTGTGTGTGTGTGTGTTTTCTGTTGCATCTTCTGTGTTTATGGTAGATGGTTTTGTTTAAGGTTCTTGACATTTCCAATTGGAGTTTTGGGGATGCTACCTGAAAATATATGAGATTCATAGACAAATACATTTACTGTGTTGGCCTCACATATGATAACACCATATGTGGCATTTACATAGAGTCCAGGCCCAAGCTAAAAAAGTTTCCATCCTAGCCTATTAAAAAAAAAATAAGAGTTTTCACCTGTAAGTCCTTCGTCTCCTCAGTGAACAGTCGTTCAGATGTTGTTTTGCATAAAATTTGAGTTAAGCCTGAGGAGCAAGAATGCCAGTAATATGGTGCAACTGGCCACTGAATTTGGTGTGTCCTCAGCTGCTTACCTCTGACAGCTTTCCTAAGGAGGCCATTATTTTGGATGACCAATGCATGTCACACTGAATCTAGCATTTCATTGATCTGTCAGTGGATAATGAATGCTTGCCACAACTGGAAAGATATTTATTTATTCTCTCTTATTTACTAGCAAAATCTGACTTGGGTATGCAGTCCCATTTTCAGCAAAGGTCCAGAGAGAAAAGCTCCATTATACCAAAGGAATTATATATTTCATAGATAAAAGCAATCAGATAAACAACACAGAAAAATTAAATTACAGTGAAAAAATGAAGTTACAGAGAAAAAAAATATGTAAAAATTATTTGCAGTGCTCTAATGAAACAAGATATATGTTTTTGCAATTGAAGAGGAATAATAGAGAAAAACTGACAATATGAATAACATTGGCTTTTTTCACAAAAAATTTATAAGAGGAAAAATATTGCAAGACAAGTTAGAGTGTGGAAAAAAGTAGTATTGTGAGATGAACTAGAATGTGATATTTGTTGCTTGAGAAATTAGCAAAAAGGAAGTTAGATGAGAGAAAGAAAACAAAAATGGGTGAAGTTGGAAATTTAGTCAAGATGTGAGCATGAGCATAGTTGGGTAGAAGTTAAACTTTGTTTTATGTTATGCTTAAAACATGATGCGCAGTGTCTAGTTTGTGTAGTGGCAATGGTGTTCCAGTGTCTGGTTTTATATGATGAATAGAGTGAGTCATCTGCTACAGTGGGGATTTGGAGGTGGTAAAGAGACTTTGGTATAAGGCCACTGGTTTCTTGGTGGGGAGTAGAGTTTGAGGATGTTTTGTAATGATCAGCAGGCATTTGACTTGTGGATTATTTTGTGGACAGCGAGTAGCTGGGAGTATGTAAGGTGATTAGGTAATTCTAGTCATTTCAAGTTCTTTAGTGCTATCCAGTGCCGAGCTCGGTAAGTTGTGTTGGATGCAAATTGAGCTATTTTGAAGCCAAAATGGTGAAAAAACTTGGTAAAATGTCACCTGTAAACAGAAGCATCAAGCCAAACCGATCCAAAGCAGGAGGCTTTATTATACACACAATAAGCACACAGGCAGGAAAAACACATCAACTCACCCAAATCTTTGTGTTTTCATAAAAAACTTCATCCTGTGCAAACCCATTCATGTGATTGATGACTACATTTATAGTCACATCAGTTTAAGATATCCAATAGCCAAACAGCACTAATCAAATGTTAAAATTCAACTTATACAGTTATTTCACACTCTAATCATCCCACTAAGTAACCCAACTTATTTACTAGCTGAATAGCCATAAAACTATAAAATGAATATTATTTCAGTATCATTAAAACAGATTAAACTATCTAAAATCAGATTTATTAAAAATCACTAAAAATATAAATAAAAGGAATACAGTTCATTATATCTTTAATTGTTCTGTTCTTTTGGCTTTTCCCGGTTAGGGGTCGCCACAACGGAACTCTGGTCCACTAACGATTAGCAGTAGATTTTTACGGTGCCAAGGTGCCAGCTTGACGCCCAACCTTCAACAAAGGCATGCCCGTTCACGCATGTCTTTCGAAAGCCACTTGACCGTGGGGAGGACATGCAGACTCCACACAGAAGGCACTCCAGTGGAGAATCGAACAGGAGAACCTCTTGCTGTGAGGCGACAACGCTACCGCTGCACCACCGTGGCATTCAGTTCATTATATCTTTAATGTGGATCAGTAACTATAGCACCATCTTATGGGTAGAGACAGTAATTACATACATTAGCTTAGAAACAGAAAATCCATGGCAAGGAAATAATGCTAAATATATATATATATATAAAAATTGTATATAAAGTAGTAATCATAAGATGTAAAATATTTTGGTGTTTTGAAATAATATCATATGTCATTAATAGCACATCACAGATACTTCAGGTGCAGCTAACATTGGGTACAACAGCGATTTAGGTCGTAGCCTGTTATAGGTCGTCCCCAACCATGTCCCAAGACTCACACTCCATGTTCCTAAGCACATTGGAGAATATTTGGGTCCAGCCTAACACTGTCATACTGGGCGACTTCAACTACCCCTCCATTAGCTGGGAAAACTACTCATGTACCAATACACTTGCCCAACATTTCCTAGAATTCATTAATTACAGTGCCTTGGACCAGCTCGTTCTTACCCCCACTAGAAGTAGCAACATCCTTGACCTGGTCATTACTAACATGAGTGACCGTTCCTCTACACCAGTAGTCAACTCCTCCCTGGTTAGATTCAACCACAAACTAATCACCTTGGAAATCCACATCCCTCCCACCTCACCCCACCCCTGCAAAGGTAACCACCATGAAAAACTTCTCCAAAACTAACTTTGGGCTCCTAAAAACAGAGATGGCTAACTTCATGGCACCCATGCAAATGGAAAATAGTTGCATGACCGCCGAATCATACACCAGTGCACTGTACACACACGTACACAAATGCATGGATCTCACCATACCCAATAGAACCAAGATGCTCTCCTACAAAAAAAGGAAGCCAATCTGGCGATAACCTGCCATAAACAAAAAAATCTACAACAGAAGGAGGAAACTGATGCGGAATAAGGTGAAGTCCCAAGACTGGAAAAACTCCCTTATCAGCCTCAACAAAAAGTTGAGATCCCTCATCAAGTCCTCTAAAGTTAGCTATGAAAACAGAATTGCAGCAGATAGTAAAAGCAACCACAAGGCCTTCTATAGTTATGTAAGGAATCTCCATGGCAATACCCAGATTTTCTCTGAGCTACTGCACAGTGTACCTCCTATACCGAGCCAACAGATATTGCCAATATACTGGCCAACAGATTCAGTACCAACTTTACCCCACCAAAGGACCAATCACAAAACCAGTAGATTGCCAGATACTCAGTATTACTGCTGCACAGGTTAAAACAGCACTGTCCAATGCCAAGAATACAGCTTCTATGGGACCTGAAATATCCCTGGCTGTGTTCTAAATGAACTACAGAGTGAACTGGCACCTCACCTGTGTGCCGTGTTCAATCACAGCCTCACCTCAGGCTTTGTCCCTACCAAATGGCACACTGCTATAGTCATCCCTCTCCACAAAGAAGGAGCGACTACAGACCCTGAGAACTATTGCCCCATTAGCCTGACTAGTCTGATATGCAAAGCTATGGAACGCATTATCATGGACCTAATAAACAAGGCTATAGAGAATCTCCATACTCTGGATCCCACACAGTTTGGTTTTGTGAAGGGTAAATCATGCCTGCTCAACTTGGCCGACTTCTTTGAGTCAGTCACTAGAGCTGTGGATGAAAGCAAGGTGGTTCATACAGCCTACCTTGATCCGACCAAGGCCTTTGATACCATTCCCCACTCAGGAATCATAAGAAGAGGTGTTAAAGAAAATGGAGGATAAAGCAAAATCAATGCAGACAGTAAAGGATTTCTTACGGATTCAGCCACCTACATTTAGCAGGAACTGGCCTTCTAAAAATTGGTCCTTTCCAGTGTCAGACAGGCCACAAAGAAGCAGATACAGATGCCCAAGAGGCAGATCTCAGCCCCAAGGCTCATACAGACCTAAACAATGGGGTGCCTCAGCCCCCAAAGGCGGAGAAAACAAATCAAGACCTTATAGGAAACCGTCCCAATGACTTCCCTCTACAAAAGCCAAGCACTTACCTTTTGACAGCACCCTTAGGGGGAAAACTAGCACTTTTTTCACAAAATTGGCACATGATCACCCAGGACAAATGGGTACTGAATATTTTTTCTCAGGGTTACAGGTTCCACTTTCGCACCCTACCAAGGTCAAAAGGTATGCCAGACCTGCCACAAAACCAATGGGCAGAGGCACAAAAACAAATTTCTGCTCTCACGAACATGAGAGCTATTCAAAAAGTACCACAGCAAGAACAGGGACAAGGATTTTACTCAAGACTTTTCTTGGTACCTAGAAAGGACAAAGCCTGGAGACCAATACCGGACCTGTCAATTCTAAATACGTTCCTGGATGTTCCAAAATTCAAAATGTTGACACTGCAGCTACTTCTACCCATGCTGGGCAAGAAGGCTTTGCTAGTTACTTTGGACCTCAAAGAGGCATACCTGCATGTCCCAATCAGACAATCTTGCAGAAGATACCTCAGATTGATAGCTGGCTCAATGCATTACCAATTCTCTGCACTGCCCTTTGGCTTATCTACTGCGCCCAGGGTCTTCACAAAATACCTGGCACAAGTAATTGCATTTTGCAGACAAAAAGGAATACAAATATATCCCTACTTGGATGACTGCCTTATGCAAGCAGAGAGCAAGGACATTTATTTATTTATTTATTTATTGACATTTGTTAACCGGGTTAGTCCAACTGGGAATTTGTCCCATTTTCAGTGGAGACCCGAGGAGAAAAGCTCCAGATAGTACAATAATAAAAAACATTACAGTAGTATACCAGCACAGGAAACAACAGAAATAAAACTAGTCTTACAGTAGTAACAAATAGAAAACAACCATAGTTAGATGCCAGCACAAGTTTTTTTTTTTTTTTTTTTTTTTTTTTTTCAGGTACTATGTAACTGTGGTAGTGGAATCTGGAGCATGATAGGACTATTGAATAAAAGATATAATAATTAATAAATAAATAAATAAGTAATGTGAGAAAAGGGAAAAATGGAAGGATGTTGTGTAAAATTACTAGCTGTGAAAAAGAAAGACATTCAGTTATGAACTGTAACAAAGATGCAATCCATAAAAAAGTTGCTTGTGCAAATGGCATTCAAGTTTGCAGTATGTGTGGCTACCAACATGACAGAGCACTTTATTTTTATTTAACATTTGTTGACCGGGACATTCTACTAAAGCATCTGGCGTTTGTAAAAGAATTACTAATTTGCCTAGGGTATACAGTAAACGAAAAGAAATCAAAACTAGTGCCCTCTCAAGAGATAATATTCCTGGGTGCAAGCTTAAACACAACTGCCCAGATGGCTTATCTCACACCAGACAAGCAAAGACAACTGACTCATTACTTTCAAATGATGGCAACAAAGACCCAGTTACCTGCAAGAAAAATTCTGCAGGCTTTGGGCTTCATGGCATCTTGCATCCTGCTAATTCCATATGCAAGACTGCATATGAGGAAGCTACAATGGTACCTAAAAAGTGTTTGGACTCAACATTGCCACAGCCTGGAAACAATAATAACTCTTATTCCCTGCCTGCAACAGGAGTTTTGAAGGTGGGCACTGGCCTGTCACAACAAGGGACAACCTTTCACTTTACCCACAGCCAGGCAGACGCTAACAACAGATGCATCGGATTATGCCTGGGGTGCACACATTTATTTTATTTATTTTATTTTTATTTTACATTTGTTGACCGGGCTAGTCTAGCTGGATATATTTCCATTTTCAGTAGAGGCCCGGGGAGAAAAGCTCCACACAGATATACAAAAGTATAAAATATTGTTACATGGTGAATAAAGGATTAATAAACAAATTAAAACAGGTAATTATTACATTCTAGAGATAAAAAACACTTGAGAAAAGCAACAGTAAACATAATATCACTTAAGAAAGCTAAAACAAATGTAATACAGTAAGAATTATGTACAATTGTTCACATCAGGTAGAAAGATTTCAGCCGTAAGTTGATTAGAGTTTAAATAGTGTCAGTCTTACTTACAAGACTAAGCATTTAAATGTTTGGAAGTTTGGTTAGAAGAGGAAGAAACAGAGGTGAAGAGGGTGGTTAGTCAGGGTTACTACAAGGGCATAACCAGTGCATTTGGAGGTGTTTTTTAAGTTTTTGTTTAAAGAGTGGCAAGGACGTAATTAGAGTTAGTTCATTGGGTAAGAGGTTCCAGTTTTTTTCCTGCTGTGTTGGTAAACAGAGAGTCACCAGCCGTATTATTAGACTTTGTTATGCTAGCAAGGAGTTTGCTAGAAGAACGTAGGGAGTTCAGATTATTATAGGGGATTAAGAGCTTTGAGAGTATAGGGGTGTTATTGGGTTGGTAAAATATCTTGTGGGCAGTTGAGTTGGGGGATTATCAGATGGTTTTGGAATTCCAGACAGTCTAGTTGCCTAAGATTAGAACAGTGGTGGGTTTTGAAGGGATTGCCAGTAGCGAATCTGGCAATGTTATTATAGGAAGTTGTTAATTTGTTAAGGTTAGTTTTCTTTAGGTTGGTATAAATAGATGAAGCGTACAGAAGGGTCGAGATTAGATGGGAGTGAGCAATCTTGGCTCTGGCTGCTGGGGTTAAAAAAGGTTTTATTCTATGTAAGGAGCCTATTTTTCTGTTGACTATTTTAATGGTGTTATTTATATGGTAATCAAATGCGAGGCTATTGTCAATGGTTATTCCTAAAAGTTTAGTGGTAGAGTCTGGGAAAATAACAGTGCCATTATTTGAAGAGATTGAGAAATTTAAGGGGGAGGACCTAATAGTGGGTGTAAAGAGAAGGAGTTTTGTTTTTTGGCATTAAGAAGGAGGAAACATTTGGTAAACCATGTTTCTACAGTGTTAAAACATTTTGAGTAAGAGAATATAGTTCTGATGGAGAGGCTGCTGAGCATATTAGTGTAGAATCATCTGCATATTGAATACAGGTGGCTTGAGGAATTGCTACATAGAGATCATTGATAAATAATGAGGAAAGAAGTGGTCCAAGAATGGAGCCCTGAGGGACTCCGATGGTGACAGGCAAAAAGGATGAAATTTGATTTTCCCAGAGAACTGCCTGTTGCTGAGGTAGGATCTGAACCATTTAACAGCCAGAGAGTCAAAGGAAAGAGATTCAAGATTATTGATTAAGAGGGTATGGTTTACCATGTCGAAAGCTTTAGAGAGGTCAATAAAGAGTGCAGATGAGAGGATGTTCTTGTTACGGTTTCTATTGATGGTATCTGTAAAGGCTAGAAGGGCAGTAGTGGTACTGTGTGATGGCCTAAAGCCATGTTGGCAGTTTGCTATTAAGTTATGTTGAGAGAGAGATGATGGAAAAGTTGTTGGTGAATGCATTTTTCCATAATTTTTGCTAAGGATGATAATAGAGCAAGTGGCCGATAGAGTAATCATTAGAGTTCCCACCTTTATGTAAGGGGATAATGTGGGAGATTTTCCAAATATCTGGGATGGTTCCTTCTTGGATTGTCCTATTTATAAGGATGGATATAGGATAGGCAATTACTTTGGCTGCTTTTTGGAGATATTGGGAAGGAAGTTGGTCAGCAGAAGGAGTACATGGCTTGAGTTTTTGAATAAATTTATAGATGAGAGAAGTAGAGATGGGTTGTAGTTTGAATTTAGATAGAGTGTGGTGAGTTGATGGGAAGGCTGGAGTTTTCTGTGATATATTGACTATCTAGGGATTGTATAGTCTCAGTGAAGAAAGAGTTAAAGGTATTGACAGTTTGATGGGGAGTATTTGGATCTGCATCAAGTGGGGTGGGTGTTCGGGAGTTACCTGGGGAAAGGAGCTTAATGCAAGACCAGAACTTTTGAGGATTATTTTGATGAGTTTGTTGGAGTTTACAGTAGTAGTTTTTTTTTACCTGTAAGTATAGCCTTTTTTTGTACTATTTCTGAGCTGCCTAAAATGAAGATGATCAGAGATATTTCTGTTAGATCTCCACTTAGCCCAGACTTTGTTCCTAAGCATAATTTGATTTCATTCTTGTGGACCGTTTAGGAGCATGCTTATCAAGGATAGATAAGAATGTAGAGTTAAAATACTTTACAGCCTCTTCAAGTGGAAGGGTTTTTAAAGGGTTCCAGTTCCAGGCTTTAAGCTCAGTTTGAAATAATTCTGAGTTATAGTGTTTGGTAGAGCGTGCTGTCCTAAAGGTGGGGAGGTTTGGAAGATCCTTCTTTTCTCTTATGAGTTAGGTCAAAGAATGATCACTTACATCATCTGGCAGGGTTCCTACCTTGTAAGTTTGTTTCTGTTTATTTATGAGTATCCAGTCTAAGGTGCTCTCTTTCTTATTAGATTTGTTAATTCTGGTTGTAGAGGTTATGGTTTGGCTAAAGCCATGGATGTTAATATGAGAGGTAGGATTTTCAGCACTAACACTTTTCCAGTCAATGTTAAAGTCGCCTAGTAGTATTGTTTCTTGGGGGTAGGGTAGGGGAGCAGAGTGAGCCCGTAGGGCGAACGGAGCTGGTCACAGCTGAGAGAGGCTGAGAGGCAATCCGTTATGGAGAGAGACTGAGTTCTACAGGCATAGGAAAGGTAAGAGACATATTCTGTTACTAAGTAGCAGAAACAAAGGTATAGCTGTGCTGGGGAGACAGTTATGAAAAACAGTTTTATAACAGAGAGAGAGATATTTATAGAAAGTGCTAAGGCAGGAAATGAGGTTTATACAGAGGGTTAATTGAGGGGGCCAGTAGCAAAAGTAGTGATTGTCAAAAGCTGTCTAGTTAATAAAACTCCCAGACTTAACTAGGATTATTCCCTTTTCAACCTATCATGGGGTGGGGGTGGGGGTAAGTACTTGAATAGAGAGTACAAGCATAGGTAGCAGAGTCTAGCTGGTCTACAGAGCTAGTGGGTTTCTACAACCAGTGAGAGGTGGTTTTCCAAAGCCTAAGGTCTGCTGCCCTCTAGTGGAAAAAGTGGGGAAAGCACTAACTCCACTAGGGGTAGTAGGAGGAGGGGGGAATAAGATAGTAAAGAGATGGTTGGAGGAGTAGATCCGCAGGTGTGCTGGCCCTTACAAATTAGTTTAAATTTAATGCATTCACCAGTACTTTTAAATTAACGCACTCACAAGATTATAGTTAAATCTTAAATATACTGTAGGATAACACCTACACTGTGAGGCTGAATATAGAGGGTCCAGATAGATCCTGAGGGGCTTCTAGGTTGTGTTTCCCTACTGTTCAGTAGAATTTCATTAGCCTTACAGGGTTTCTAATAGAGGGACCGGCTGTGTCTCAACACAGGGCTTGGAAGCTGAAAAATGAGACAGAAAGAAAAATAAAAAATTGTTAGCTAACTAGGTTAGGTTCTATGCAGAAACGGAATGAAAAGTGTGGAGGTGTGCAAGTCAGTAGTTGAGTGGAGTGTAAAATTACAGTGAGGTATTAGCACAGAGTGTAAGATACAGTAAGGTAATTAGCACAAGTATTCAGCTTATATAGTCATATACATTTAAATGTATGGCTCAGAAAAGCAATGCATATATAGCTACTACAGAAGGCAATGTATAATTACTGACTACAAAACAGCATTAACTAAACAAGCTAAAACTAAACTAAGTAGTTTAACCTTTTGAAAAACAAGAAAATAAACCAAGTGGTAGAACAGTAATACAGCCCGTCACAGTCATATTATAATGAAAAGTCCATTATAGCAATTCATATTGCCAGCAGCACAAATAGCCCAGTAATATTTCTTAAGTAACACTTGGGTAGTAAGAGTGTAGCGCTCAGGGCCTGAGCCCAAGATTAAATAGGCTAAAGCAAGTTATGCAGCTATATGGTTAAGGTTTTTTTCTTGCTGTGAGAAGTTCACAAAGGACTTTATTAGTTATAAAAATTATAGCCAAGAGAGGGACAAGGCTGGTTCACACCTCCGCAGGTAGCACTATGGTTGAAAGATTGAAAATAGCTACCAAGCAAACTTGCGTGTAGCTCACAGTAAGATATAGTAAAGTTATAATTGAGAAACCACCCTGGGTGCCGGGTAGAGTAGCCGCAAGGGAGAATTAAACCCTCTGAGTAAGATTAGCTTAACCAGGCTACCGGATAAATGAATTTATAGTTAAGTAGCCACCCTGGATGCCGGTTAGGGAAGCCACAAGGGAGAAATTAAACCCTTTGTATAAAATTAGCGTATCTCGGCTATCCAAATGCCACAGCGTAAGCAGGCTGTCCAAAAAAAAAAATCACCGCCAACAAAGGGGTAACAGGATATAATAGCAGCCAGCAAGTTGAGAGTGCTAGAACCTCAACGGCTAGCAGTAGAATCACAGTAAGGGGGATGAGGGCTAGGGTCGACAGTAACGAAGGTCGTTAAGCCCCACATGTAGCTTCTCAGTATTAAGCTATGTCTCCGGTACTACAGAGAAGAAGGAGAATACCCATAATATATTGCTTTACACTATAAGAATGAAAAATAGGCCGTTTAAATCTACATGTAGCCCTCAGTGTTAAAAATCAGTCCCAATAGTACTGTGATAACAGAGGATACCCACAGCATGGAAGAGACGCCACGCGGGGAACATGCCAAACCAAATGTAGCAATAGCACCAAGGATATCACAGCTTTAAAACTATAGAGCCTGACTGGCTATCTTTAGAAGTTACAAAGCAGAGAATAAAAATACCAGTAATATATGCAAGATAGCTATCAAAAACACTAATTTAAGCACCTCAAATGTCTGTAAAAATGATCAGAGTCATCAAAATGCCTGAAAAAACGCTCATAAATAAACATTAATTTAAGCGTACATAGAGCCACAATTTTGTTTGTCATTAACGCTTCAAAGCATATAAGAAGTACAAATTACAACACAGCACTATTAAAGAGAAAATTCTAGTACAGTAGACACAGATGAAGCGCACTTATGGCCCACACACTGCCCGGAGAGCAAGGGGCTGTTGGTTCATAAATGTACATTAATTTAAACGTACATGTAGCAACAGGTGTTTGTCGTAAGCACTTCGAAGCATATAAAAATTTACTAATTGCTACACAGCACTATTTCAAGAACAAAGTCTAGTACAGTAGACACAAAATGAAGCACTCTTACAGTCCACACACCACCCGGAGAGCAAGGGGCTTTTGGCTGGATCAGAGGGATTTTAAAAATGGCGCCTAAAGGCTTAACCTATATTTATAGGTTTAGCTAAGCTGATGGAGAGGGGAGGAATTGGGCGGACTAGGAAGTTCCTAGACAGAGTGGGGGGGGCGGGCTTAGAGGTATCTAGACAGAGTGAGGGGTGGGGGGGAAAGGCTGCTAGGAGGGAAAGGTGAGATACAAGCAGGTGGAGAGAGTGGTCAGAGCAAGGAGTTTTATAGGAGCTGAGAGAGGCTGAGAGGCAATCAGTTATGGAGGGAGACTGAGTTCTACAGGCATAGGAAAGGTAAGAGACATATTCTGTTACTAAGTAGCAGAAAAAAAGGTGAACAAAGGTATAGCTGTGCTGGGGAGACAGTTATGAAAAACAGTTTTATAACAGAGAGAGAGATATTTATAGAAAGTGTTAAGGCAGGAAAGGAGGTTTATACAGAGGGTTAATTGAGGGGGCCAGTAGCAAAAGTAGTGATTGTCAAAAGCTGTCTAGTTATTAAAACTCCCAGACTTAACTAGGATTATTCCCTTTTCAACCTATCATGGGGTGGGGGGTAAGTACTTGAATAGAGAGTACAAGCATAGGTAGCAGAGTCTAGCTGGTCTACAGAGCTAGTGGGTTTCTACAACCAGTGAGAGATGGTTTTCCAAAGCCTAAGGTCTGCTGCCCTCTAGTGGAAAAAGTGGGGAAAGCACTAACTCCACTAGGGTAGTAGGAGGAGGGGGGATAAGATAGTAAAGAGATGGTTGGAGGAGTAGGTCCGCAGATGTGCTGGCCCTTACAAATTAGTTTACATTTAATGCATTCACCAGTACTTTTAAATTATCGCACTCACAAGATTATAGTTAAATCCTAAATATACTGTAGGATAACACCTACACTGTGAGGCTGAATGTAGAGGGTCCAGATAGATCCTGAGGGGTTTCTAGGTTGTGTTTCCCTACTGTTCAGTAGGATTTCATTAGCCTTACAGGGTTTCTCATAGAGGGACTGGCTGAGTCTCAACACAGGGCTTGGAAGACTGTGAGGCTGAATGTAGAGGGTCCAGATAGATCCTGAGGGGCTTCTAGGTTGTGTTTCCCTACTGTTCAGTAGGATTTCATTAGCCTTACAGGGTTTCCAATAGAGGGACCAGCTGTGTCTCAACACAGGGCTTGGAAGACTGTGAGGCTGAATGTAGAGGGTCCAGATAGATCCTGAGGGGCTTCTAGGTTGTGTTTCCCTACTGTTCAATAGGATTTCATTGGCCTTACAAGGTTTCTAATAGAGGTACCGACTGTGTCTCAACACAGGGCTTGGAAGACTGTGAGGCTGAATGTAGAGGGTCCACATAGATCCTGAGGGGCTTCTAGGTTGTGTTTCCCTACTGTTCAGTAGGATTTCATTGGCCTTACAAGGTTTCTAATAGAGGTACCGACTGTGTCTCAACACAGGGCTTGGAAGACTGTGAGGCTGAATGTAGAGGGTCCACATAGATCCTGAGGGGCTTCTAGGTTGTGTTTCCCTACTGTTCAGTAGGATTTCATTGGCCTTACAAGGTTTCTAATAGAGGTACCGACTGTGTCTCAACACAGGGCTTGGAAGACTGTGAGGCTGAATGTAGAGGGTCCACATAGATCCTGAGGGGCTTCTAGGTTGTGTTTCCCTACTGTTCAGTAGGATTTCATTAGCCTTACAGGGTTTCTAATAGAGGGACCGGCTGTGTCTCAACACAGGGCTTGGAAAGGTCCACACACCACCTGGAGAGCAAGGGGCTTTTGGCTGGAGCAGAGGGATTTTAAAAATGGCAGGAAAATGTATTCAGGTCACGTGGCCGACGGACCAAACGCATCTTCACATCAATCAAAAAGAGATGCTAGCTGTACAGAATGCCCTGACAGCTTTCAATGATCTACTACATCCAGGACAACTATTACTAAAGATAGACAATACTACATTTATGTGGTACATAAACAAGCAAGGAGGCACACATTCCTAGCCCCTCTGCAGGCAAGCCATGACTTTGTGGAACACAGCACTGACCTGTCAAGTACATCTGCAGGCACAATTCCTGCCAGGAAAGAAAAATACTCTGGCAGACGAACTAAGCAGAAACCTCATGGACCCTCACGAGTGGAAACCAAATCCACAGGTCTTCAGCATGATAACAAGGAAATGGGGATGCCCAAACATAGATCTCTTTGCCTCCCCTCACAACTACTAACTGCAGAGATTCTGCACAAGGACTTATCACTCACAAGCATGGAAAGTGGATGCCCTATCTTTCAGCTGGAAACCCCTAACAGTTTATGCCTTTCCACCACTGCCTCTACTTCCCAAGGTGCTCCTAAAAGTCAGACAAGAGAAGCCAAACATGATTTTGATTGCCCCAGATTGGCCATGCCAGAACTGGTACCCAATCCTAAAGAGCTTGTCTCAGGGCCCAGCCTGGACTTTACCTCTAATTCCTCATCTTCTGACTCAACAAAACAATCAGACCCTGCACAGCCAACTCAGAACATTAAATCTGGCTGCATGGCGGATAATATAGCCACTCAGAACACGCCTCTCTCTAAAGCTGTTATGGATGTCATTTTGGAAGCCAGAAGGCCCAGCACCAGGAAATCTTATGCAGAAAAATGGAAGAGATTCTGTGCTTGGAACCAGGCACAAGGACTTGAACCACTTGTTCCAAATATTCCTCAGATTTTACAATACCTAACTGAGATGCTGGACAAAGGCCTATCCTTCTCATCAATTAAGATCCATGCCTCTGCCATTTCAGCTCATTACAATACGGAACCTCCTATTTTCTCTCATCCACTGCTAAGACAGTACCTCTGAGGGGCAAAAACATAAGACCCCCAAGGAGAACACCGATACCTACATGGGTCCTCAACTTTGTCCTGGAAAAGCTCCCACTACCTCCTTTTGAGCCAGCCAATACAGCTGACATAAAATTCTTATCATGGAAAACTGCTCTGCTCCTAGCAATAACTTCAGCAGGAAGAGTTTCAGAGTTACAGGCATTAATGGCAGTGGAACCTTTTATCATTTTTCTTCCGGACAGGGTTTCTCTAAGGACAAACCCAACATTTATGCCAAAGGTAGTATCCAGTGTGACTCTTAACCAAAGCATTTATTTGCCAACATTTTATCCAAATCCCCAGAATAAAGGGTTGAGACTTCTGCACTCTTTGATCATTCACAGGCAGCTACGCATCTACTTGGACAAAACAAAAGCTTTCAGAAAAACTGAGCAACTGTTTGTAGCATATGCTGCAGGATTATAAGGAAAGGCTAGCTCAAAACAGACTATTTCAAAATGGATAGGACACTGTATTCGTTTCTGCTATGCACAGCATGGCAAGTCAGTGCCTAAGAATATTAGGCCACATTCTACCAGGGCAACAGCCACTTCAGCAGCCTTTCTCAGTGGAGTACCATCCAAGGAAATTTTGGAGGCTGCAACTTGGAGTTCAGTGCACACTTTTACTAAGCATTACCACTTGCCTCTTTACTCTAAATCCAGAGCAGGCTTTGCCACTGCAGTTCTGCAGGGCCTCATAGCCATTCCTAATCCTATTTAGACCCAGCCGCCCTACCTCAGCTTTGAGATTCAACCCAAGTGTAATGACTGCAACAGTGAAACACGATGAACATAGTACAGTTGTGTACCTACCATAAATGTAGATGTTCGAGTGTATTTACTGTTGCAGTCCAGGTTACCCACCCTCCATCCCCCTTTCTTTGCTGGGACTTTTCTATACTTCTCTATCCTATACAACCTATGTGGTGTATTTGCTTGTAGATGAAGGTATTGCTTTTATTTTTGCTGTATGCTTTTATAAGCAATATGTATTGCCTACCTTCTTGGGGCACCTGACATCTGGGACAAGAAAAACTGAAGAAAATGGCATCGGCTGCATCTTATATACCCCTGGCGCACTGACGTCAGGGAAGAGGCGACAGCAACCGACGCCAGACTAGGACTTTGGAATTCAGGCTGACTGAGGGTAGCCTGCCAGCAGGATAACCCAGGTGTAATGACTGCAACAGTGAATACACTTGAACATCTACATTTATGGTAGGTACACAACTGTACTTCCCCGATGGTAGTCCACTGAACACAGAAGGCGTTATAAGAGATCTGGGAACACAGGTTGACATCAGTCTCTCTTTTGACCACCACATTGCCACTGTGGTCGGAAAGTCCTTCTATGTGGCACATCTCATTACTAAGGGTTTTGCATCCAGTCTCCCTGTACTCTTCCCTCATTAGGCCAATTATCCAGTACAATGCCCCATTTGGCATGTACCTCACTAGACACCTGCAACAAATGAAGAGGCCACAAAAGTACCTCACAAAGAAGATCTTAGACCGTAAACACTTGTCCTATATGGACAGACTCAAAAAACTCCAACTATTCTGTGTCTCATATTGCCTACTTAGAGGCGATCTCTGCTTGACTTGCAAAGCCATGTCTGACCCAGCTCTGTTAGAAATGCTACAGCTAAAGGAATCCCAATCCCTCCACACCATACTCTCCAGAGACCTCAACCTCATTACCACAATCAACAGAACGTGCTGGAGGGACAGGCTCATAACCCAGAGACTGCCCATGCTATGGAATAGACTTCCCATACATGTCAAACAGAGCACCTCACTGGTCCTCTTCAAGAGAAATCTTGATGAGTGGATGGGAAATAGAAAATTCACCCTGGGGATCACTTCAGTGGCTCTGATCGACAGAGGCACTGGGAACTAAGGTCTGGTGGCACGATGCCAGGGTAATCCTATGGGCTAGCTTAGTACACACCTATGAACCTATTAATAAGCCTGGAGCTGCAAAACTCTACAATCTTGCTGACCTCGTTTTAACTCATTAACTCCAGTGGAGCTCAGGAAGTCTGCATTGTAACTTCCAATGGGCAGAGCCTAAGACTATTCACAAAATCAAATTATGTCCTCACATTTCAAACAAATGTTCATATCTCTGGAGCCATAGGGGTTATGAAAGAAGTATAGTTGGCCAACTCTTAATCTTAAGCTCAAATAGAAAACTCAGTAACTGTTACATTTGTAATATTTTGTAAACAACTTACAATATCTCAGCAACCAATCAAGATACACGTGCTGTCAGCATCATTTTATTCATCTAGAAGACAGCTTTCATATGAGGCTAAGGAGGTCTGCCTGTGTTACTTGGTTGTTGAGATATTTAGAAAAATGTGAAAATTATATCTATATAAATTAATATCATAAAAACAATAGTTAATATCTCTTTAACTGCACCAGAGGTCAAATATTAATGCAGTTGAGTTTGCCATTGTGTAAACTTTAAGTTGAAATATTTTAAAACCTTGTACATAGCATGGTTTTGGAATTGTTGATGCAAATATGAACAAGCAGTATTTGATGCCTAGAGGCGTCGGTAGGAGTTAACTACAGATGCACCTGGAGGCATCAATTGGATGTAATGAGTTTAACTACTGGGGCTAAAGAAACATTTTCATTCAAGCCTGGAGGTTTATTTGAGTCAAGGACGAGCTGCCAGTATTTACTATTTTGATGTAAAAAGCTTCTAGTTTATTTTGTACGGTGGACTGAAAGTGAGTTAATATGGGTGATGAATAGAGAACAGTAGGATTTTTTTTCTCTCTTAATTAAGCAAGGTAGGGAAAAAATTACCTTTTCAAAAAGAAAAATCCATGGTATCCCTCGAAGTCTCAGAAAACCTAGTATGCAACCTATACTGGGTCAAAAACAAACTGAGAAGAAGCTTCGCAGTGTGGATGGTGTGAAGTTCACCCCTTAAAATATGTTATGCTCCGAGTCCACTAATAAAAATCGAATTGTAAAATATGTGTTACAAAGTAATAAAATAGAAAATAGTAGGTAGTCCACAGCTGAGTTAAAAATGGAATATCCTTTATTGTCCAGTTGAGTTAAAAATGGAATATCCTTTATTCATTTTTAACTCAGCTGTGGACTACCTACTGTTTTCTTTTCTATTATTTTGTAGTAAATATTTTACTGTTCGATTTTTATTAGTGAATTAGGTGCTTAACATATTTTACGGAGTGAACTTCACACCCTCCATACTGCAAAGTTTCTTCTTTGTTTGAAGAATTACCTCTTCTACTCATCTATGAAGATGACCTTTCACTGGAGGCAAAAGGAACCCCTGTCTGACAACCCAGTGCTCAGATGCCAGGCACATGTTTAAGATCAAAACTGAGGCAGTCCCAAGTAGCGCGTACATCCTCTGTTCTCAGGACAGGTTTTGTTTGACAGTGTTTTTTGAGTTTTCTGCATACATGGTAATTTGAGTACACCAGACATTCAACTTCAGATGAACATCCTCTTAAAAGTAGTAGAGACTCTCCTTCCATACCAGAAGTAGATAAATCAAATTTTGACCCTACTCAGGATGAGGATGATCTGGGGTACAGTTCAAGAATGTCCTTACCCCTGGGCTATGACACCAGTAGTGAAGAAACTTTAGCACCAGACTCCCCACCAGAGACTCTCATTTTAGCCCTGATAAGGGAGTATCTCAAATGACAAGCCTCAGAGACATCTGATGCACAAAAGAAGGCTTTGAATTTTTTTACATTATGACCTTGCTAAAATGGTAGCAGTGCCAGCAGTTCAGAGGACCTTAGTGGAGGTCTTTGAGTCAATTTCCCAGGATTCTGACTGTGAGTTACCAGTTCCAAGGAGACCAGATAGATGTTTATAGAGTCTAAGGACCATACGCATTTCTGAACAGAAGCTCAATTGTGGATCCTGACACTCTTTTCCTTAAGGCTAGTAAACCAGCAGAAGTGTCCACTGGGAGAAACACTTTAACCCAAAGACAAAGTAGGCTAGGTATGGCAAGAAGGCATACACCTGTTCTACACTACCTTTTAGAGCTCTAAATTGACAAGCACATATTTTGAAGTTGCAAGAGCATATATTAAACCAGATCAAAGACAGCTGTAATTCAGAAAAGGATTGTCATTTAACTAAGTAAGCTTGGTATTACCTGTACCTATTATACTACTGATGCAGAGTTAGTATAGCTGCCACTGAGACTGTGCTCATAAGTCAAACTGTGTTACATATGCAAGCTCTTACAGATGATATTAAAGCAAAACTGCTAAATGAACCACTAAACTCAGAACTCTTTTGTTGGTATGCAGAGTATTTAGAAAAACTAGAAGAAATGGGAAAGCTATTGGACACAGTCAGACATATGTGCCACCCTCTGCTGTTTGGATACAGTAGGAATTTCCTTAGCAAGCAAGGATCCTTTTATAGGAAACAAGGAAAGGGTAAGAAATGTGAGAACAAGCCTTTCCAAAAGAGAATGGCAGGAAGACAGTGGAGACAAAGTAGGAAATTATAGTTTTAGACACCTCAAAGACCAACTTTGACTACTCCAGTTCCTATTTTTTCCCCTGTATACCCCACCCTAGATCCAAGACCTATTACCCCACCTAGGAGGAAGTTTAGCTGCATGCCTGGAGGAGTGTTGGGCAATATTTTAAGATAGATGGGTACGAAGACTTCTGATATGGCTGCACCCCGATTCGTAGCTTAGTTTCAGTGCCCCCAGTGTGAAAAAATAAACTGAAAAGTAAGAGCCAGTAATATTTACAGCTTATGTAAAATTCAGTTATTGGCTAGTAAGTACACTGCTTGGATGCCAAAAAAGAAGAAATTTGGAGAACCTAAAAGAAAAAGAAACCAGAGAAGATGAAGAGAAAACACTGTCTGGGAAGAATCCTGTAGCTTTTTAGCAAAAAGCAGCTCATGCTTCAGCCGAGGTGCAAGAGATGGCTTCCAATAATTTAGAGGAGAACGTAAATTGAGTGTACTCAGAGTTGATTAATTGAAACATTGAAGGAGCATATCAACTCAAATAAAAGGCTAGAAAAAGAAGAAGAAGCTTTAACTAGCTATTCAGCTGAACTGATAAAACTGCAAAAATCAGTGGCTGAAGTGAAAAAAAGGCTGACTGAGTATGAAACCTCTCAAAAAGAGCTGTTTCAAAAAAGTGTCATGTTATAAGACAGAACAAGCATGGAAAACCTGAGATCTTATGCTGTACCAGAGAAACATGAAGGAACAGACTGTATCCTTTTTATGAAAGCACAAATAAAGAACTGGACTAATATTCCACAGCAGGATTTGTTAAATGAAAAGGCACATCCAGTGTATGCATCAAACCTGGTCATGAAATAGCAGGCAAGACCTGTAATAGTGTGGAGATGCATTCATACCAGCAGAAAAAAAAGTTATCCTGACAAAACTATGGCAGAAGTGAAAGTATTTAAAAAGTATTAAAAACTGGACAGCAAAGTGTTTGTGGAAAGTAATTTATATTATTTTTGTTTTATTTTATCTTACATTTGTTAACCGGGGGGTCTGACTGAGCCAAAAGCCCTTTTTCAGCAGAGGCCTGGGGAGAAAAACTCCACACAGAAAGATAATTACAGAATACATTTAGGTGTTTAAACAGCAGTACAGTATTTACAGATTTACAATAGACATCTGTTTACAGTGGTAAGAAGACAACAAAATACAGGGAATGAAAAATATTCCTTAATAATAGAATAATTAATTAATTCCATGTTATCCAGTCAAGGGTTGAAATGCAATCCTCTATTTACATAGTACATTAGATTATTTTTGCAGTAGTGTAAAGATAGCCTATTAGAGGAAAGTAAACATTTATTAGTGATATAAATCATTACAGTGTCATGATAACCATTTGTACTTGAGACAGTGGTAGTACAAATGTCTTGGTTTCATAGTAGAAAATATTTAACTTGATGGGGTCAGTATATGTGAGTGAGAGTGAGGATTTAGTAAAGTAAGATGGGCATAGTATATATGTGCCTTGTCTGATTGCTCTAGCCTGGGGAGCAGTCGTAGCACAGCCAGCTTTGCTTCAGATGATGCCTGATGAGATTTTTAAAGGAGGCTTTAGAGGATGTGCTTTGTATGCTAGTGGGGAGGGTGTTCCATTTTTTAGCCACTGTACTACTGTATAGTGAGTCACCAAAACTGTTTTTGTTGTTGGAGACTTCTAGTAATAGTTTGCTTGGTGATCGAATAGGCCTTGGTCTGAGTACTGTTGTACTAGGTTATTGAGGGCAGGACACTTATTGGGGAGGTAACATATAATGAGACACAGCTGATTATAAGTTAGTAGGTTGGGCAGTTCAAGCCAGTGGAGCTGGTACAGAGCAGTACAGTGATGGGATCTGTTTAGGCAATTTGCAGCAAAGTGGGTAATTCTGTTGTAGCAGGCCTCTATATTGCTTAGGTCAGTTTTATTGAGATAAGTTAGAATGGGAGATGCACAGAGTAGGGTGGATAGAAGTTGGGAGCGAGCACTGGCAGATCTTGTATTGTTGTTGAAAAGCGGTTTAATGCGGTAGAGTGATCCCAGTTTGGCATGTATTTTTTTATAGTTAAGTTGAGATGAGTATCATATTTTAGGTGGCAGTCTATGGTTATTCCTAGTAGCTTAGCATGTGCTACAGGTGTGATTGGAGTATAGTTTGTAGAGTAGATGGTGAGTTGACTGCTACTGGAGTTTTTGTTAGAACTGGCTATAATCATTAGCTGTGTTTTCTTAGGATTGAGGATAAGTTGGGCTTTGGTAAGGTAATTTTCTTCTTCAGAGAATGCTAATTGAGTTCTTTGTTGGAGGGTGAGAATACTTTGTGCAGTACAGGTTAAGGTAGTATCATCTGCATACTGAATGATAGATGCATGCTGTGTGGATGTATGGCAGTCATTTGTGAAAACTGTGAAGAGTAGTGGCCCTAAGATAGACCCCTGTGGGACTCCTGTAGTTATGGGTAACAGAGATGAGAGAGAACTTTCCCATCTCACAGCCTGGTACCTGTCTGTCAAGTAGCTATGGAACCAGGTTAATGTGGGCTTTGACAGGTTATATTGGTTTAGTTTATTTAGTAAGATTTGATGGGATACTGTGTCAAGTGCTTGGGAGATATCCGGGAAGAGAGTTGATACCTGCAAGCCTTTATTTTTGAGTTGATTTATTGTGTTAGTGAAGCAGAGGAGGTCTGTAGTGGTGCTATGAGCTGGTCTGAAATCATGTTGAATGGGGGGCAGGATACTACTGTCTAGGAGGTATTTTAGTGTTCGGGTTTGAATGCATGTTTCTAATATTCTGGCCAGGAAAGAGAGTATTGCAATGGGTCTGTAGTTATTAAGTTCAGTGGAGGTTCCCCCCTATGTGTATGGGTGTAACATGGGATATTTCCCAGAGTTTGGGAATGTAGATTTCAGCAATAGATCTATCTATGAGAGTGGAAATTGGGACGGCAATGGTATCTGCTGTGAGTTTTAAATAGTAGCTAGGGAGAAGGTCAGCTGCTGTTGCTGTGGTTTTTAGTTTGGAGGGCATACTTTTGATAGAGCTTGTGGGCACTGTTTTGAGGGTAAAGCACATATATGTATTGTCTGTCGTGGGAGGGATAGTAAGGTTGGAATTGTCCTGTGATATTAGGGATAGAATTAAGTTCACAAAGTGGGAGTTGAATTGCATTTCAATGGGAACTTTGGTATCGGGGGTGGTTGGTCTGGGGGTAGCTGTTTGGGTGGGTTTTAGTAAATGGTTTGCACTTTTCCAGAATTTTTGGAGATTGTGCTGGTATTTAGTATGCAAGGTAGTATAATAAGATTTTTTGTCCTGCCTGACTCATTTTTCTTTGCATGGTTGCACAGCTCTCAATAATTGTTTAGGCTTTGTATGTCCTTGGTTCTTTGGTAGTTGAACTAGGCATTGTCTCTGGACTTGAGGATTTGTTTGGTTTCTTTGCTGAGCCAGGGGTTTTGAGAGGTTCTAACCTTGACATTGCGCAGTGGAGCAACAGTGTCTAACTGTTGTAGAAATGTTCTGTTGAAGTGGGCTACAGCCTGGTCATGTGGGAGGGTTTTGTAGAGGGGTCCAGTCACGGTTCTAGAGTAAAGATTTTAGGACCTCGGGAGAGACATTTTTTGCATTTCTTGTGGATCTATAAGTAGTAGTTTTGCATTGGGATCTGCTACGTATTAGGTATATTAGGTTGTGGTCGCTTAAGTTATCTGGGAAACTGCCCATGTGGGGGTACAATGTAGAGTTGTTGGTTAGAGCCCAGTCCAATATCGATTCCCTTTTAGAAGTTTTATCACATCTAGTGGGAATTTGGACTAGCTGCTGGTAGCCATGGAGATTTATTAGATTACTTGGTGCTTTTGATATACAGGTGAACCAGTCTAGGTTGAAATCCTCCAGAATGAGGGTTTCTTGTGAGTATGTCATAGAGCACCAGTAGAGGAAGTCTTCAAGGCTGACAAGTGTATTACCAGGTGGGATATAGATAGCAATGATGGTGATGGATTTTTGGGGGTTTAGTTGGAGTTGAGTGATAACTATGTCCCAGTTGGAGAGGGGTAGTAGTTGGGGATGTTGAGTAGAGTTAAGTTGGGCTTATACATTATGGCAGTTCCACCTCCTTTATGATGGGGTCTGTCTTGCCTAATGATGTTGTAGCCAGGTGGGAGAACTTCTGATATGTGATTATTTAGCCAGGTTCCTGTTATAGCAACTATATCTGGAGAGTACTGGGCTAATGCGGCTTGGAATTCAGGTATTTTGTTTTTGATGCTTTTAATATTGATGTTTAGTATTAAGAGTTGGTTATTTTTGCCATTGTTGGTCATTTGGCCCAGAATAAGGGTAATGGGGGCAGTCTGTTCTGATGATTGTACTGAAGTGCTTTGCGTTGTATAGGTTGGATGTGGGCCTGGGTTGGGGTGGAGGTCCCTGCTTATGGTAAGCCTGTTGTGATTTGAACTGGTCAGTTGTGTTGTTCCTGAAAAGTTGTGGACAGATATTATTGTAACGTGAGGTGTCTGCGTGTGGGAGTACATAGCATTGTGTTGGGGTACTTAAGGTTAGTGATGTTAAGAGACTGATAACTTGAGGATTTATATAGTATTATGAGAAGACAGAATAGACCTATTTGCATGGTAGCCATGGTTATGTAAGGGAGAGGTGGTTCTAGGTGGAGGTGTGACTAGGGAGTGTATGGATGTGCTATATGTGAATGGGTGAGTAGTGTGTGGTGATGTAATATTGGGTTGAGGGAGTGTGACTAGTGGAGATGTGGGGGAGTGGTGGGTGCGTGTTAATGAGAAGTGACTTGGGGAGATGAGAGTGGTGGGGATGGTGTGGGGTGGAGCTATGGGTGTGGTTGGGATACTATAAATCTAGAGGTAGTGGGGGCAGGTGGGAAATGGGGGCAGGGTAGGGGAGCGGAGTGAGCCCAAGCATAGTGAGTTCACCTGGCTGGAGGAAACAATAGAAGGGAAGAAAAGAAACAATCAGTAAGGTATGGGAAAGAAATTGGTAAGTCAGAGAGCTCCTGTTTTGGCTGAAAGGAAGAGTAGGGGGGTGGGCAGCAGAAAGAATTAGCAGGCTCAGTATATGCAGTCCCAGTTAATTAGAACACCCTTTAGTATGGTAGACACTGCCTTAGGTTAGAAGACAAAAATGACACTGTATTTGGCTGTGTCATCATTCAGATGCTTTAAAAGTTGTTTGGAAGCTCACTCTCTGAGTATGTCTGCTTTGGGAGCCACAAGAGCTGGAGACTGAGAAATCCCCAGTAAATACTGCCACCTAGTGGCTGAAAGTAGGTACTTGGAGTAAAGAGATGATTTAATAAGTGGCAAGGAAGAGAAAGAAGGCTTTCCAGGGGAGTCACGGCATGTGTGCAAGCCACTCAATTACAAACACAGTTAAAACAATGTTTGGAAGCATGGTAGGCAGGCACCTACTTTTGTATACAGTGAAGGTGTGCGGTTCGGGTTCAGCACTTTTCAAATACTCCCCATGGGACACAGTTCAGCAGAACGCGATGTGGAGGTGCTTTTGGGGAGGGAAAATAGCAATCAGGAGGTAGAGCAAGCTTCGCTATACACCAGGCAGATGAGAAGCAAATCTCTCACAATAATAAGGGAATGTGGAGAGGCGGGTATGAGATTCAATTTGCCATATCCAGCTATCTTCAGAATATTTTTCCTGGAGTATCAAGGGCATTTTTGATGCAACAGGCTAGAGAGGAAATAAAGTTTATCCAACAAAAAGTGAGCCAGCAAGCAAAAGGGATACTGCTCCATATTCTTCTGAGAATAAAGCTCATAGTGTGACTTCGCCAGTGAAGCCTTTTTCAGTGTTCCAAAGGGAAATACTCGAGAGATGGAAAAAAAGTATAGGAGTTAACTAGAAGAATCAAGAGTACCTTGGACTTGAACCAGAGTCTGGTAGTGGTAGATGGAGAGGAAGACCGGCAGCATTGAAATTCAGAAATAAATGAGGGACTGTAAAGCATCATTCACATTTGTGAAATATGGCTTTGCAATAAAAAGTTGCTTAGAAAGACTGGACTTTAGTTGATTTTGTTAAACTTGTAGGTGAATTGTAAAGTATGTACCCCACTTTGTCATTAATGTTTAGGACACTAAAAGGGAAAAGTAACCATGTAAAGTAATTGTTTTAGTAGTGTTTTTATAAGCATTTCATGATATAAACTGCATATTGCACAGCAAAGCATTTTTGTAGCGTGTAGTCAGGAGTATTTTAAATGTGGAGAGTCTCTGATGACGTGTGTGTGTGTGTGTGTGTGTACGAAAAATATGAAAATAGACAAGTATTTTTTTTTTAGTTGTAAAAATGCAGGCTTTACAGTATAACGAAAGAAGAAAGGCTGAATAGTAGCAAGCTTAATGTCAATATGCTGTTATTATGGGCTGCTGGGGTGGGGGGAATGATATGTAAAAGTGCATTCATAGAATTAAGATGTTTTTTCTTGTTTTTACAAGGATGAATGTTGAGATTAGTGTCTTTGGGCTCAAGCTATAAACAAGTGTTTTTTGTAAGCATGCAGGCTTGACAAAAATGATAAAATAGGGAGGACCATGAAAAATCCTAAGTGTCTAACATTTGCAAAGATATTAACTTGTTTTTTGTCCATTAGCAAATGTTCAATGGGAGTCAAGAAGTCTACTGCGAATGCAGCTATACCTTGTTCTGGTGAAATTAGATTCATTGCTGACTATTTTTACATGAAGATGAGGTGTCTGCAGGTTCAAGCAATTAATCTTGAGAGCTCTGAGCATTTTTTGCTAAAGCAAATGGATAACTTTAAAGGAACAATTACAAGCACTTCAGTACAGAGTAAAGTTTAAAATTATGGAAAATGATAAAAGATAGTAACCCCTCTTTCAGCTTGAATTCCTCATTGCATTTGATAGAGCAGTGTGCAGTTCAGTTTTATTTAAAGATATTCAGTGCACCTTTTCTTAGAGTAAAAAAGTTAATCTGTTATGAAAGCATACAAGCTGTTTTTCACAACTGTGAGGGGAAAAAAGTTAAGAAAAGAGCATGTACCAGACAATGTAAGTGAAAACACAGGCTGTAGCTTGCCCTTTAGAATGAATAAACTTACTTTTAGGTTAGGTAATGTCCATGGGTACAGTTGTCAGTTTAGGGCAATTATTCCTATCTGGAAGGTTAAACTTAATTGTTTGAAGATGCGCAGTTTTGTCTGTTAGTTATAGGTTCATAGGTTCATAGGTTAGTACTAGGCTAACTGCCCTTGCGAGCCAATTTTTAAGCCTAGCCAATTATCCCTTATGAGACTCAAACCCTGCACCCTGTGTTTGTAAGGCAAACACCTTAACTATTAGGCCACCCTCCCAACCCTGTTGTAAGTTAATAGGGGATGGGATATTTTGAAAATATATATATTTTTTTTTGTTTGAGGATTTTTATTAAATCAAAAAGTCTTGAAAAAGTATGACATAGGTTCAAGTAGAGGTAAGAAGAAACAACTGTATAAAATATTAGCTTGCCAATATCAGGGTGTGCAGGTAACAGGATAGTTGAAAATACACATTTAGAAAACCTGACATATACAATAAGTGGGAGACAACAGCTTTTTATCATAATGTCTACACTATTCTTGTTATCTTGGAACATAAATGGCCTTGCAGGTGCAGGCAAAAAGGAAATAGTACTGAGTTATATTAAGAAATGTAGAGTGCAAGTAGCAATTCTGTAGGAGATACAGTTGGAAAGAAATGAGCATATGAATTTGACAAGGAAAGCGTTTCAAGATGGATATTCAGCAGAATATCCAGGGTAAATGAAGAGGGAAGTAATTATACTAATTGCAAAAGTCAAAGTAAACTTTATTGTCATTTTGGACTATACAGGTGCAGCCTAAACGAAATTCCAATTATCAACTCACCAGAGAGTACATAGGAAGCAAGGATGCCAGGAACAGCAGCAGCATAACATTTCAATAAAAAAAGAGAGAGAGGTTCCAGTAGTGATTCTTCTTTTGGCTTTTCCCAGTTAGGGGTCACCACAGTGGATCACCTATCCGCTCATGATTGGCAGTAGAGTTTTACAGTGTTGAGTTGCCAGCCAGGCGCCCAACCTTCCACAGAAGGCACGCACTCAACGCCTAGGGCCAATTTAGAGTGTTAAATCCACCTACAGCATGTCTTTGGGATGTGGGATGAAACCGGAGCACCTGGAGGAAACCCACGAGACCACAGGGAGGAGGACATGCAGACTCCACACAGAAGGCACCACAGCCGAGGATTGAACCAGAAAACCTCTTGCTGTGAGGCGACAATGCTAACCACTGCACCACCATGGCTGCCCAGAGGTTCCAGTAGTGATAGAAGGGAAAAAAAGACAGTAATGATAGATTTGTGGTAGTAGGCTGATAATGACAAGGGAGGAGGATTATGCTGGCATGTGCTTATATTACACCATAACTGCTGTTATGGAGCTTAAGAAATTTTGTGGAGAAATAATGAGCTTTCCACAGGGAATATTAGTTGTAGGAGAGGACTGTAACTTGTTTTTCAGTAGTGAAGATGTATCAGGGGGACCTAGCAGATAAAATATAACAAAAGACGGTACATTTCTGAAGAAATTTATGAAAATATTTGGTATGGAAGATGTGAATTCAGTAGAAGGAACTCTGACAAAATTTACATATTATTCCCCAAGGTACAATAACTGGTCTAGACTAGATAGAAATTATATTTCGCAGGAACAGGACATTTGATTGAAAGCTTTGACACACATCCAGTGACTATTTCAGATCATGCACCAATAAAAAACAAAACAGAAAATTAAAATGTAGGGTAATGAAGTAAAAATGAGACACTGTCACTTTCACATCTACATGTATTTTTCACAAATCACCTGTAGAAAGGATAGTCAGGTTACTATGAATGAAAAGATTTTTTGGCTAAATACCTACATGGAAAAAATGTCCTGTATTAAAAAATGGAAATGTGTAGAACATCCAAGTCTAGTTTTGGACACATGTTCAGTCAGGATGGTATGTATTTGTCAAGATGAGGGAAGAGAATTTTTGCAACAGATATTTTGCAATATTCAACAAACACTAAGCAGGATTTTTGCCAGGTCAAAAATGTAACCGTTCACAGATAGCAACATTTGGTACATCTTTGATGGTTGTTAATGCTAGGAGCATTAGTAATAATTTTTTTAATCAGAAAATTTGCTACGTTCCCACAGGATTGATGTTGTTATTGTTTGTGAAACATGATTAAAGAACAATGACTGTAAACCAGTTCTGTCAGGGTATAAATGTTTTTTTTACTGTAACAAACATTCTAATAAAAAATCAGGTGGAGGTGGTATGATACAGATTAAAGATAATTATGAGACCTGTGATTATTACATGTTGAATGATAACACCAATACTATAGACTGTGTAACTGTGACTGTAAAGTAAAGACAACTCTGGAACATATAACAATTGTCGGAGTGTATAGACTACCAACGTCAAGTGCAGATGACCTAGAGGAATTAATTTCTTGCATGAAACAAAGAAGAGTACTAGCTGGGGACTTAAATTTAACAGAAACAGATTGGAATAATATTGATTCAATAATGTTAGTAAGGAAATTATTCAGAAAGTATACTCAGGAACAACAATTGCTTCAGATTGTAAAAAACCTACCAGGGGATGGAACATACTAGATATTGTTTGTGTTCCTAAAGAAATTACTGTTACGTCAAGTTTAGTTAACAGCTATAAATGAAAAATTGTGCTGTGATGTCATTTATATAGATTTAACTTCAGCATTTGACAGGGTCATACACAAAACATTGATTAATAAATTAGTACAACTAAGATGGATAGCTTCTTGGCTTACAGATGGACATGGCAAATGTCATACAGCAACTGGACAGGTGAAATCCTTCGTTACAGTCAGGGCCGACAGGGCTCTGTCCTAGGCCCTTACTTGTTTAGATTGTATCTTTTAGACCTAGGTTTTTTATCTGAGGTGTTCTACAGTCTATAAGCAGACGTCCTGAAATTGGGTAAACTGATTACACGTGTTACAGGTAAGGTATGTCTGCAAAATAACTTGATTAAATTAACCATTTGGGAACAGGAGAATAATATGCTGATAAAGACATAGAAAACTAAGCATATGAGATTTGGGAGACATAAATTGAAAGCTGAGTATTTAATACAGCACACAGTGATTGAAACTGTAGACTCAGTTAAGGACCTGGGTATATGGGTAGATTCAGCTACGAGTTTTTCTAATCATATCAACCAATTGGTTAATGGTAGTTCTAGAACTGTAGGTTGTATAAAAAAGATTTATAAAGTCTAGGAAATCAAAAATTATGAAGTCATTGTTTGTCAGTTATGTTGGACCCAAACTTGAGTATGGAATAACAATATGGAACCCTATAAGAAAACAAGCATAAGTAAACTGGAAAGAGTACAGAGGAAATATACCATGGGAATCCATGGATGTGAACATTTACGTTATTATGAAAAACTAAAATATCTGAACTTGTACAGTGTCTCTTAAAGATATCTAAGAGATCTTATTCAAGCATATAGGGCATTTAGAGACAGCTATCTCTGGGAATCTTTGGGTTTTTCAAAAAGTACTAGAGAATTCAGACAACCTATGTTCTATAGGAATGAGAAGTGTACTCATTGGTTCTCTGACAGAGTAGCTGATGCATGGAACAGACTACCAAATTGCATTAAAGCAAGTACTAGTTTAGATATTTTTAAGATCAGCCAGGGCACTTATTGGAACAAGTGCTTTGGTATATTGGCAAGCTAGAAAGGGCATTAATGCCCATGCTTGAAATATTTGTATGTATGTTAAAAAGAGAGGAGTTTACAGAATGGGTAGTGGAAATAATTTGAGAGTTATTAAGGAAGATGGAAATATCTTCAGAAGTTATAACTAGTTAGTGGGATAAAATTAAAATGGGCTTTAAGAATAGCATAGAAATAGATAAAAAGATATGGTTGATAAGTAATAGGAATTATTTAGATGGGCTGACAAAGGTTACAGTATTGCAGAATAAGGGGAATATTACAGAACAAGAACAGACACAAATGCAGAGTGCTAAAGAGAAAATAAGTACATGGATAATATGCATGAGTTTAGAAAAAATGCTGTTAAGCAGTTATTTTTGATAATAACCCTGGAGCACAAAAACTTGGGCAACAGAAAGTAGAAAGGGTTGTCTCCAAAGCTAGGGAGCCTATAACAAGAAAATTAACCAGAGATTTCATAGAGGTGTTAGAGATATTTCTGAAATTTTATGAAAATATGTATAAAGCAGAGAAATATGTGGAAAGAAAGAGAACAAATGGAAATATTTATGAATGACTTAAATATTCCAAGGCTAGTGAAGGATGAGGCTCAGTAACAGTTACAATTGGAGGAAATGAGGTAAAACAGTGATGTGTAATCAATCTTCAAGAAAGTCTCCAGGAACAGATGGTATTCCTGTGGAAGTTTTAAAGTTGGGAGGAAAGAAAGTGATAAAAGATAGGGAAGATAACAGTATTTTGAAAGGAAGTGAAACACCAATAACTTGGAAGAAAGCAGTGGTGTCTGTATTGCCTAAAGACTGTAAAGACCCATCAGACCCAGCTTCATATAGATATAGTCAGTTCTAAACAGTGATTATAAAGTGTTTGCATCTATACTAGCTAAAAGAATGGCAGCCAAATTTGATAGAAGTGGAGCAGTGCAGTTTTGTGGAGGGAAGGCAAAAATTTAAAAATATTAATAGAACAATGATGATCCAGAGGGAAGCAGAATGTAAGGAAAATGCAGCTGTTGTTGTTAGGTCTTGATGCAGAGAAAACATTTGATAGAGGAAGCTGGGATTGATAAGTTGAAGTATTTAGGAGCATGGCTTAAAAAAGCTTCTTTTATGACAGCTAAGGATGTGTGAGAGGAGACTAAAAATGTAATACAAAACTAAGAAACTGGAAGCCATTGTTTATGATTATGGATAGCGGTGACAATGTTTTTAGTCCCTTTAGGTTTTATATATGGGTTAGGAATATTTTATCAACCAGAGGAGAAATTGTGGACAGTAGTTAATAAACAACTGAAGGGATTTATCTGGGAGGGGAGGAGGGCATGCATTAAGTAGGGTAAGTTGATCCTTCAGTAGACAGAGTGGTTAAGGATTACCTGATGTGAAGGGATATTTTAGAGCCTACACAGTTAAGGCTCATATACATAACACAAGTACAATGTTATTCAAAATGGAAAGACAAGATGATGGGGGGGGGGGGTGGCGTTCAAGAAATAGAATGGGGTTTTGGATTCAAATCCTTAAGGAGAATAGCAGTCATACAGAATATTATATTCATAAAGCATTCTAAGAACCAAGTCGGCATGAGAATAGAGAAAGGAGATTTTGCCAGAAAGGGTACATAAAATAGGAAAGAGGGTGCTGGAATTTCCTGGAGAAAACTGGCAAAGGAGTAAAGGTTTGGGGAACAAATAACTAGAGAAGGAGAGGTAATAGAGTGGGATGAGGCCAAGAGGACATTTGGACTGCAGGCTAGAAGACTGCCTTTTCTACCAGGGATAGAAATTAGAGTGTAGGCAAAGAGAAAGGGATATGGGAATCTTAAGTGAAAGACCTGCTCTGGTAGAATATGTGTTTGCATCTGCATCTGGCACAGCAACTGCTGTTAAAAAGGATAATTAGCATGGCATATTAAATATTGCATAACAACAATAAGAATCAATCAGAGAATGTAGAAAAGATTGGGAAGAGAGACTGGAAAAGCAATTTACACAAGAAAGTGGTGCATATGGCTCCCAAGCAGGGTTGCCAGATTTCCGACTGGCCAGGTTAGGGACAAAAAAAAAAGGTCTTCCATGTCTTTAATGCAGAACATCAGAGTTCCGCATTAAACAGAAGTAGCAGCACTGTGTTTATTTTTTATTTGATTGGCCGGGCCAATCAAACATAAATAAACACAGAGCTACTTCTGTTTAATGCGAAACATCGCAGTTCCACATTAAACAGAAGTAGCTCTATTTTGCGATGTTTTGATTGGCCTGTATATCGGCATACGGGCCAATCAAAAATCGCTAAACACGGAGCTTCGTTTAATGCGGAACTTCCGCATTAAATACAAGAAGCTCCGTGTTTAGCGATTTTTGATTGGCCCGTATGCCGGTATACGGGCCAATCAAAAAAAAAAAAAAAAAAAATGGAGGATGCCCGGGATTTAAACCGGCAGGGCGGCACTCGGGATCAGGCTGCTGATCTCGGGACAGTCCCGCCCAAATAGGGACGTCTGGCAACCCTGCTCCCAAGTATGCAACAAAGTTAATTCGGTTTAGGATATTTGCTTGGAATT